>NW_007734776.1:82523-87659 GCF_000696425.1 Galeopterus variegatus
AAGAAAGAAAGAAAGAAAGAAAGAAAGAAAGAAAGAAAGAAAGAAAGAAAGAAAGAAAGAAAGAAAGAAAGAAAGAAAGAAAGAGAAAGAAAGAAAAAGTTTATACAGAATAAGAAAGTAGAGAATTGAGAACCCTTCTGCTGCGGAGAGTCTGAGTTAGATTTGCCGAGAGTTTCTACTTCCTGGCATTTATTCCAGGCAGAGATCTCTGAGGATTATTCCTATGTTCGTATGCCATAATTTATTTTATGATTAATGAGGGTGGAATAATGCCTATATCAACTGCGTGGTTCTTTCATAGTGAAAGAGGGTTAGTTGAAATAAAAATGTCTCCAAAGATTAATAACTAAGAGGGAGTTCTTGGAGCCTAATTCAAGGACCAATTAATGGAGTTGGTCTCCCTTCTATCACCCAGGAGGGAGGTTATTTACAGCTTTCCTGGTTATAATGGCTCCTTCTTTGTTGTTGGTTGTGCTTTCAAGTCCTCTCTTAGATGTGATGGAGAAGGCTCAGAAGCATATAAGACCCTCCTCTTCCACAGCTGTATTATTTTTGAAGGAGTTGAGTGAGTCAAATTTGCTAATGATCGACTTTGTTCTCCTCTCAGAGTACTGGTGGAGTGAAACACTCTCAGAAGCCTGAACTAAAATATCTGTTCATCCTATCTGAACACCTAGATATACCACAAAGTAAAAGGAATTGGATCACAGGAGAAGAAATCTTTCTTAGAATTCTGAGGTGAGTCACTAGGGATTCTGCTGTAAGGAGTTTCAAGGGCTTAGGATCCAAACAGAATATCACATATACAAAAATAGTTCAGTGTCATCATCCTTGAAGTCTAAGTTTAATGAGGGGCCCTTTTTCCAAAGCAGCTTGTTTACTTATTTATTTATTTGTAAGTACAGAAATCTCATTTAATTCACTTCAAAAAAGCATTAACCGAGACTTCTCCCGTCCATAACTATTTAAAGACAAACTGAGTTAACAGTAACACTAATTATAAACAGACAGAGGGATATTGAGCTGCCTCAATTCAAAAACTCTATCCAGACAAATTGATAATCACAACAAACAAACCATTGAAGACAGAAAGTCCCAAACATGGTTAAATGTGTGTCACAGGATGGGTCAAGGAGTGACTTGCTGTACCTCACAGCACGGGAAAACCCATGGGGTGGGAGTGGGGCCCTGGAGGGGTGACACTGATGAGATGGGGGTGGGGGTCTGGAGGGACTGGCTGATGTATTAACTGTGGTGCATAAAACTGAATCTTTCAATGGGGAGGAATGAGTGCAGAAGATACAAATATCCACCCTCTGGGGAGCTTATCTGTACCAGTAGTTCATGCTGTGTTCTTCTTTTCTGCCATACCTTCCCTGTAAGGATTAGTGGGAGCTGGTAGGACTGCTGTAAATCTGGCTGGACCATGGTGAGCTGTACTTACAGTGTAGTGAGTAGCCTTCTTGTTTCCCTTGGTATGAGGAGTCACACCCAGAACCTCCGCCTTAGCCCGCCTGTAGCCCGGAATTGTAGGATGACCCTCTTGAGCCATAGCTGTTCCTGCTACTTTGGCTTCCACTACTGAAGCTGAACTTGTTCTCCTAATTGTAGTCCCTGCTGCATCCAACACATGTAGAGCTGTAGGAATTGGAATAGGTGGAGTAATTGCCATGTCCATGGTTACAGCACTTCTTCGACGGTAGAAAATCTGTAGAAGGATGATCTAATTAGGCAGTCTGCATCAACACACTTCAGCATGAAGTAGCAGGGGATGGGGCCAGAAAACCTTTGACTCATTTGATTTTTCCTTAAAGCCAGACAACACAGACTCAGAAGAAGAGTTGTGAGTTACTCTTGAAGAGCCTGATTTGTTTCATTTAAAGAGTTAAATTTGAGCAGCCTGAAGAAGACTCCATGGAGGGTATTGTCCCTGAATTGAGTGGATCCAAAACACCTTTAATGAATAAGTCTGGTTCATAATATTGAGAGACCACTAGTCAATAATAAATGTAATACTTGATCTTCTGAAACTAATCCAGTCCACAGTGTTCCTGACAGACAAAATTTTTCCAATATTGTTTGCTGTCCTACAACACGTTGAACATCTTAAAGCCAGGTAATTAAATATTAGGGAGGGCTGTGGATGAAATAGTGTAAAAGAAAGGAGCATGCCAAAGGGGCTACTCTGTCATGTTACCTTTCCATTTTCTACTTTTTTTAATTTGGTGAGCAAGATTGAGTGGAGGTAAGCATGGAGAGAAGGAATATATGATAACAAGAAAGGTGTGAGAAAAAGCTAAAGAGAAGCAAGATAAAATCTATCCCAAAATAAACTTTATCCAAAACAGAAGAAAGGTTAGTAGTCCTTGTTAAATAAGAAGCAACCAAACATAAGGTTTGATCAGAAGTGGTAGAATATTGGATAGATGAGAAAAACGACGTGGCAATTAAATGGTTCATAAAAGATTCTCACCAGTAGGACTGGATTAACATAGTTCTTTGTGTATGGCAGGGATTGCTGTGGTGATTTTATCTCTTAGGCATGTGTAGGAATAAGCTTTGCAGTGGTTACCACCTAAATGCAGAGATTCTCTTGTCTCTCAGTTGCACCAGCACATTTTGCAAAGCATTTTAATATCAAACTAGTTTTTCTTCCTGGAAGAAGATGAATTCTCCTTCAGTTTGTCTCACTTCCTTGTCAAGCAGTTAGATAACCACTTTTCTGTTCATTTCCTGATAGAATGTCTATGTGAAGAAATAGGGTGATTGTGTTATTGACAGCAGCTTCAATTACATTGTTCTTACCATGAAGATTTGTACAACAAAGCCTCTGAAAAAGACTCTGGCATTCTGGAGATCTTTGTGAGAAATTGTTACAAAGAATGAGCAGGAGCCTTCTCTGGTCTGTAACTTCTTGCTTACATAGAGGTGATTACCTGATCTTATCTCTGTCTTTCTCATGCCACACATCATCTCTTGCTGTATTATGCCTCCGTGAGCACATTTCTCATCTCATTGAGCTGAGATCTTTGCCTCATGCAAACCACTATATATAGTGCTTTTCATTCTCGTGGTATTTAGAAAAAGATTAATATAACAATTAATACATTTTAGTGAGACTTTAGAGAGCAGTGTTTTAAGATGTAGCTCTGGAGCTAGAGCGTCTGGATTTGAATCCCAGTTCTTTCCTTCATAGGTTATGTAACCTTGGGTATTTACCAGTCGGACTCACACCCTCATTATCACTGAAGAAAGAATAATAAGAATACATAACTCACAGGGCTGTTGGCCAAATTAAAGTAAGATAGACTATAAAAGAATTCTCAATAGCAACTGGAATAGAGTATGCACTTAATAAATGTTAGCTACCTAACACCATGCCTTCCTTTTATGGCAAATTTAATTATATTTTGAATGAAAAATATAAACAAGTCAAAGAGCATTTGCCTCTTCTATTAATCTAGTTTGGTCTTTGAGG
This sequence comes from Galeopterus variegatus, assembly GCF_000696425.1. Classification (NCBI taxonomy): domain Eukaryota; kingdom Metazoa; phylum Chordata; class Mammalia; order Dermoptera; family Cynocephalidae; genus Galeopterus; species Galeopterus variegatus. Next base: position 86,002 of record NW_007734776.1, read on the forward strand.
ATAGATATTTCCTCTTGTAGATGTATTTTGTATTGACTGTTGAGTAAGGTGTTTTAATATTGGTTCTTGACAAACACAGTAGTGCAGTGTCTGTGTGGATAATTCTGCCATATTTAATGTTTGAGTGCCTCCATGGTGTAGGCACCAGGGCATTTTGTGATTTCTTGTGGTGTTTAGTGACACTGTGTTGGGACAGTTAGTGACACTGTGTTGGGACATTGAGGACTCAAGTGAGCTCTTCAGGTCTTGGGCAAAGTGCCATAGTTACTTGTCACCCTTAAATTGGGGTGCGTGATGCTAGGCAAACTTGTTGTCTCCCCAGCTAGTATCTTGTGACCCTGATGGGTGCACTGAACTATACTGGATCTCCTCATTTTGAATGGATGACCCTGAGTGAGCTTTCTCTTTCCTTGTTCCTGTCGGCCAAGGCTTCTCCTGGATCATTGTTTCCACTGGTTGAGGGATGAGTTGATGGTGGCTGTAAATTTTCTCTGTACACTATTTGGCTATACTGAGTTTTTGTACTCTCCAGGTTCTCTGTGTGTCTCTCCCTAGGTCAGGGCAGTTGTGCTTACTGCACATGAGTGTAATTCTCCCTGTGGTTTTGGCCGCTGAGATGTGGGTCTGTGTGGGCTTACCTCTTTCTGGGGGCTCTGTTTGTGAGTTTTCCTGTGTCAATGTGTAGTGCCAGTTGTGGGTCCTACTCTTTGCAAGTCTGATTGGTGCAGTGGCAATGGTAGTGGTGTGTATGGATTCCAGAAGTGGCAGCAATGGGAGTACTTGTGCAGGCAGTAGTAACCTGGGTCCCACACCCAGGGCTGGCTACTGCTTCAGTGCCAACATCAAGTCCCACCCATCACCAGTCTGGCTGCTGCAATGATATGGTCAGGGATCACGCACATGGCCAGACTTGTTGGTGTGATGGTGGAGGCAGCAGCCATACTGCAAGTGGCTATGGAGGGAATCCAATGCTCAGCCTGTCTGGCTTGTGAGGGTATCTCACATGCAACCTGGGTGGCTGGTGCAATGGTGTGGAGAGGGATTGCATGCGGGTGGTCTGATTGGTGCGCCGGTGACATGGCAGGTGTGGGAGAGCACTGTAGGTTGTGGCAGGTCGGCCCATGCCCTGTTCATCCACCTGGCGTAATTGCTAGAATGGTAGCAGCTGCACTGCATGCAACTAGGTCTAGGGTCCACAGTATAGCAGGGCTTACTGGTGAGGCAGCTTGGCGGGGGTCTGGTGCATGACTGGCCTGGCTTGGGCAGAGATGTGGACAGCTGCTGGCAATGGCTGTCACTCTTCAGGCACGTGTGGCAGGAGTACCATGTATGGTTGGGTTGGCTGGGTAGGCTGCTTGTGCAGAAGTCCTGCATGCAAATAGTCTAGTGGGCGCAGAGATGTAGATGGCTGCTGGGGATGGGCCCTGCACTGCAAACAGTGGTCCCAGGCCAGTCAGGCTGGCTACTACTTCAGCATCATCAGGGAGTCCCACACCCAGCTGGTCTGGCTGGTGTGATGGCTATGGGGGGAGAAGCCACACTGCATGCAATTATGGCAGGGATTCCCATGCATAGCAGGGCTGTCTGTTGAGGCAGCTTGGGCAAAGGTCCCAAGAGTGGCTGATGTGACTGTGGTGGCAACGTAGCTTCTAGAGATG
>NW_007734777.1:0-48958 GCF_000696425.1 Galeopterus variegatus
TTTTAGGTATACTAAGTTTCCATTTATATTGTCAGGGCTAGGGCTCAGACCCTTGAAACCCATTGTACAGAAAGGGTCCCCAGACCCCTCACACGCAGGCCCACGCTAGGTAATTGGGAAAGATTCCAGGAGCTGTCGGCAGACGACACGAGCTCAGTCCTCAGCTTCCTCAGTGACAGCAGCTTACAGGTCTGGCAGTGGCAGTGACCCCTCAGAGGGTCCCGGGGGCAGTAGCAGCAGCCTCCAGCAGCAGTAGTGGCATCCCGGGAGTGGAAGGCACCATGGATTAGAGCCACTCATCCTTTATACTTAAGTCCATAACGCAGGATACCTGGGTGCACATGCGCAATAACACTAAATGATAACCACGGAACACCTGAGCACACGTGCCTATTTACATCAAATGCTCAGCAAGACTCAACATCTGAGGGGCCCTGACCATTTTTCTATATTTTCCCAACACCCTCTTAATGAAATGCCCCAGAGTTCCATTGTGTGGGGTTCCCTCTCTCTGAAAGGGTATAAACCCAACTTGTCCAACCACAGGTGTGTTCCTAGTGGTCTTCAGCTCAAGGGTACTGACAGGAGTTTCTTTAAAACTTTAAAAAACAGTAGATCCTGCCTTAAATACTCATAGGTCAACCCTCGTTAATGATTGCTTCCCATAGTTGATTTAGTAATCACCTTCCCAACATCCATTTCCCATATCTCTTGGTAATAACCACCAATAATTCCATTTTTCAGGTAACCTCTCCCACTCAGCCTATCTGTTCAACTGCTTGGTTTCAGGGGCCCCAGAGACCCAGGTGCTCAGTATGAGGTCACCATTGATTTCCTCTTACAGGGAACAGGAAGCTTCCAGGTGAACCTGCAAGGCCCTCCAAACTGACTGCCAAGCACTTGCCCTGCTGGTCGGGTGTCCAAGTCCCTGCACCCAGCAGCCCATAGGCCTCAACAGCATCTTGGTATGGGGGTGGGCAGATGGATTGGAGTTGGGAATGAGATTATTATCCTATGATTTCAAATGTGCATATATGCAGTGTTTTTATTTTTACAAAAACTAATAACAAATATAAGTTCTTTATTATGTCTTTTTAAATTCATATACTTGTATTATAGTTATTTGCTCCAACTTGCTCCAAACCCTTGCATTCAAATTTCTTGGAACTGACTTCAGCTGGCCTGTTTGAGTTAAAACCTCTTTTCTTTTACTCTCTGCAGTCAGCTTTTGAGACTATTTTGGAAGAACAGTCAAGTTTTCTTGGGTGACATTATCATTTCAAGGACTATGTAACATCCATAATGCCAAAACTCTTTAGGGAGGGTCTTTTAAAATATGATTTTAATTGTTCCTACCTATTAACTCAGCTATTAACTTTAAAAAAGTAATGACAGGCCTATTTTTAAGGCCATATTGATGTAACATTTGAAATGCAAAACACACCCATAAAAATTACCTAGTAATAAATCTGTTCAACAGCACAGATTCTTTGGGTGTGTGTTTTTTGGAACCATATAAATACTTTGCCCCCAGGAAGAGCCATCCCATTTAAAATAAAGTTGATGAACTGTAGTGGTTTACACCCAACAATGGATGCTAAGCGCTGCCTCCAGTACACAAGAGGACTTTTCGCTGGCTTCTCAGAGCTCGACTGAGAAGAATTACTATAATTTGCAGCTGGCAAAAAGTCCTCTTTTAGTAGTTAAAAAAAGCTTTGTTTTGTTTGGGGTTTTATTTGGTGAGAAAGCCTTACAGTATTTAACCAGTTTTGTGTTTTTCTTTTTTAATTTAAAAAGTAAAGCAGCATGTTAAAAAAACCAAATGGTACAAAAAAATTAAAAATAAAAAGTAAAACCCCTCTCCCACCCCCAATCCCATTCTCCAGAGAAAACAATGTATCCTTCCAGAAATTTTCTATGCATTTATAAATGTATATGTATATATCATTTTTTAAAATATAAAAACAGAAATAGGACAACACTTTATACATAGTTTGCCAGTGTGTTTTTTCATTTAACAATAGAAGGGTACTTCAAAAAGTTCATGGGAAAATGGAATTAAAAGATAATAGGAATCTTTCCATAAATTTTTGACAACCCCTTGTATATAATATATACAAGGCAGCACATGTAATCTGCACCCATGTTTTCCAATGGTTATGTAGTATTCATTGTGTGAACATACCACAATTTATCTAATCAGTCCCCTATCGATGAACATTTATTTAGGTTGTTTCCCTTTTTTTCCTTACTGTAATAAACAATGTGAAAGTAAATAACCTCATACAAACATTTTTGTGCATTTGTATAAGTGCATCTATGGGATAAATTCCTACAAATGAAACTGAGTCAAAATTGGACAATGAATCATTAGTTAGCTGTTGCCAAACTGTTTTCTAAGAAGATTCCACCAACTAACACTCCCATCAGCAGTATATAATGCTGTGTGCTTCCCCACACACAAGCCAGCACTCTCATTTCTTCAACTTTTTAATCTTTGCCAGTCTGACAGATAGACAATGAGTTCAAGGTTGCTGCCATTTCTGAACAAGAGGGCCCAATTAAATAAATACAGGGTAGTAAGATGTATAAATGCTATTTCAAAAGTTTACCCTTATTTCAAAGAATGACTAATTGGCTTTGCAGCCTAAACTGAAAAGATTATTTGTATACTGAGCAATACTTTTGTGTCACTTTCTGGTTACTCTTCATCTTAAAATCTCAAATTAAGTATTAGGGGAAATATTCAGATAACATAAAGAATAATTACAGTTTTGATTCAATTGTTTGGGAAAGTCAGCACATGTCATTTGAAATCTTGATAATGATGACAATTCATAAGGGTCACCACACTGTATGTGAAACAGGCATTCTCAAGAATGCAATAAATAGAGAGGTCTGGTAAATCTCTACCTTTTCCTTACCCTTATGAACAGCTTTCGAATAAAGTTATTGCTGCCATTATGAGAATTTTTTTTTTTAAAGATGACCGGTAAGGGGATCTCAACCCTTGGCTTGGTGTTGTCAGCACCACGCTCAGCCAGTGAGCAAACCGGCCATCCCTATATAGGATCCAAACCCGTGGCCTTGGTGTTATCAGCACCGCACTCTACCGAGTGAGCCACAGGCCGGCCCATTATGAGAATTTTTAAATCCCTTTCTGAAATACATTTAAATAAACTTTTTATTTTGGAAGAGTTTTAGATTTATAGAAAAATTGCAAATATATACAGAGAGTTCCTATATACTCCACACCCAGTTACCCTATGCATTAATATCTTACATAAGTGTGGTACATTTGTCACCATTAATAAAACAAGATTGATACATTATTATTAACTAAAGTTCACACTTTACTCAGATGTTCTTGGTTTTTAACCTAATGTTCTTTTTCTGTTCCAGGCTCTCATCCAGGATAGAACACTGCATTTAGTTGTCATGTCTCTTTACATTCCTCTTGGCTGTGACAATTTTTCAGACTTTCCTTGGTTTTGATGACCTTGACAGTTTTGAGGAGTACATGCATTCTGAGAATGCCTCTCATTGGCATTTGTCTGATTTTTCTTCCTCGTAATTAGACTGGAGTTATGGATTTAGGGGAAGATGACCACAGAGGTAGAGTACCCTCCTCATCGTATCTACCAGCTATCACACCATGCTGTTGACATGACTTACAACTGCTGATGTTGACCTTGGTCAACTGGCTGAGTGAAAGACATTTATAAGCTTTCTGTGTTGATATAAACAAAGATGAAACACATGACAAGTTGAGTCCTGATGGTTTCCAAAGATTGAATAGCTATTGGACATCTTTTCAAGACCTCAATTTGAACAGGTGATACAAAGGAGGAGCTGTGAGGAGCAGATTGAGGGTGAGACACCAGGTGTTCAGAGTCAAACAGGCAGACTTGGTGGGATGGCATCCCACAGTGTCAACAGCCAGAACCATCTCAGGGCATAATTTAGGCATGACCCTTGGCTGGGCAGGTGTTCAGAGTCAAACAGGCAGACTTGGTGGGATGGCGTCCCACAGTGTCAACAGCCAGAACCATCTCAGGGCATAATTTAGGCATGACCCTTGGCTGGGGTTGCCAGATTTAGCAAACGAAAATACCAGATGTCCATTTAAATTTGAACTTCAGATTAACAAGAAGTAAGTAGATTCCAGCTGAAATTCAAAGTTGCCTGAGGATCCTCTATTTTATTTGACAACCCTCCCTTGGCTGCTATCACCTCCAAGCCTAATTTCCCAGCCTTCCTAGAGTTTCTGAGTTCCTCAGTATCTCTTTCATAAATCTCTTTCCTGCTTAACATAGCTGTAGTGGAGTCTGTTGTGTGCCACGAAAAGCACTTATATCGGGTCTCTATCAAGGTAGGGGAATGAATGAAAGATGTAGAAGGCTGAGCGTTTCAAGAAAAAAATGGGAGAGAACACAATTCCTTATGGAACAGAGAACAGTACAATGTGCTTAACATGCAAAGAGCCCTTCTAAGGAATTCCACTTAATGTGATTATGAAACAAATCATAACATCTGCTTGCTTCACGAATTTATGTTACATGTCTGAATGCCACGGGCATTGAAGTTTGCAACATCTGAAACAGTTCTGTGTCTTTATCTTATAGATGAGTAATTAGAGACTTACAAAGGTTCTGTGCCTTCTTTCAGCCACATAGCAACACTAGGGTGAGAACAAAAGTCTCCAGATTCACAGATACTATTCCCACTGCTCCAAATTCCAAATCCTGAAAACTCATTATTATAAGCATGGTGCATACTAAAAGCAACAATTAGGTCTAACTAACAGGTGTGTCCCTACAAAGGGTAGCACAGTGCCTGACACTGAACAGATACTTGTTAAATGGTCTGATTTAAAAATAGAATCAGGCCTAAAATAAAAGTGATTTAAATATTCATTTATTGAGTCACATAAATTTTTGCCAACCCAAAGCTGACTTTGAATGAATGAACATAATGAGGCAGGTAGAAGGAAAGGCAGTGAGTTTCTTTCATGTGGATTCTTATAGCACATTGGTGTAGCCTCCTAACCAGTGCAAGATCCTTGGCAGATGTTACCAAGAGAACTCTTCCAGAGATGGGAAGCTCCCTACCTCATTGTTGCATAACTTTAATTTTAAGTCTGCGCTAGTGTAAACCAGATATTCCCACTCCTCCATCCTGTGGAGGCACCTTAATCTCCCATAACTAAATAAGGCAGGTTGTGGACTGTAGAGGATTCATAAAGCAAATGTACTTCACAGGGCCTGGTGTTCCAAAGCCTTGCAGTTTCAAATATTGACCTTGCAAAGGACAGGAAATTTCCCCCAGGCTATTGAGTCTCTGTTGCAAAATAAGAATTGTAACACAGCAAGGTTGCTGGCTCAAAGACAGATAGGTTACTAAGTGATATGTAAAGTTACTAAAAAGCTGCTGGAGGGAAAAGGAATGTTTGCTAGATCAAGCCTTTGTTGCAAATTGCATTACAGAAGGTCACCTTGCTTGACTTACTGAATGTTACCAGCTTCTATTGTTAAACTTGTTAAACTGTACTTAGCAAAACCCCACCTATGTCTCTTCCTGTAACTTCTTGGTCCGGAGAATAAATGCAGGAAGAGAACCCTAATTCATGGTTAATTTCCCAAATGGAAGAAATGCCTCGCACTTGAGGAAGTTCTGGGATATTAACCCCTTCCTGGGGCTTCTCATTGCTCAAAAGAGATGGGCTTTGAGTAATCTTTGGTGGCTCCATCACCCAGGGGAAAAGGGGTGACAAATCCATGGGAGGCAAAGCAATAGTGGGCCGCCTCCCCCAGCCTTCCCAGCATCGTGCCCATCGGCCCAGGCTGCCCCATGCCTGTCACTCTTACCCACATCACTGTCTTCTCCCACATCACTGTCTTCTCCCACAGCTGCTTAGTCCCATCCTGAACACTGGTCTTTTTCTTTCATTCCCTCAAAACACCAGTGATACAAGATTGCTGTGTGTGGCAGACTTTCCTGAAGGGTTAATAGGAGTCGAGGGTAATTATGGCATAGAACAGGAAATAATTTCAAATTTAATGTTAAGTATTGCTGCTCTAAGAAATTTATCAATAACTTCTCACCTCAACAAATTTCTCACTCACCACATCCCTCCGGGGGAGTAGGACTTCCCCAGCACCCACCCCGTTTCTTCTCTCCATAGGTCCCCAGAGAACATGAAAATTCCTCTCATCTTATTAGACAGAAGGTTGAGATTTATTTTTTTGTGTGTTTTCTGTCTTCTGACTACAGCCAATGGCAGCTCATCTTGCATATTCAAAGACCTTCATTAAGGTTATTTCCCTAAAATGAAATACTCTAAGATGAGTTACGTTATACCCAGAACATATGAACATCATTACAATCAATTGCTTGATTTTTTTTCCTACACTTATACTGAACTGAAATCTATATCCTTGTAACTTGTTTCCATTAATCCTGATTTTGATTTCTAGAACTACAGAATAAATCTAATTTACTTTCAGCCATTAAAAGTCATTTTTTTCTGGCCAGCAGCCCCCTCCCCCCAAAGTCAGTTTTTCATGTCTTTCTATATCTTCTCTTTACCAGGTCATAAATTTCCAATTTTTGCAATCATTCTACATATTATATAGTTTCCAAACTCTTTACCACCTTGCTTATCCTTTGAACACTGTTACTCTAACAATGTCCCAACATTGAACAGAATGATTCTCAAGTGGGCTGATAAAGTGGCATGAATAGGATTATTTCCTCTTTCCAACCCTACAGTGAGTCTGAGATCCTGTTGATTTTTTTGACTATAAGTGTACATTGTTGGCCCATAACATGCAGTAGGCTAAAATCTCTAGATCTTTTTCACATAATCCCCCTCATCCCGTACTTCTATAATTGTTTCTAACTGCAGACTTTGCATTCATCCTTCATAAAACTTATCTTCTCAGTTTGGATCCATGACCAAAATTTGTTGAGTTTTTTTAATCCTGATTTGATGCAATTATCCAACATATGAATTACCTATCTCAGCTCGGTTTCATTAACCAATCTTATAAGAATATGTTTTCCTGTGAGCCATCCATCAGGAATGGCTGCACATTCTTGCCATTAAAGCAGTGCAATAGAGTGAAATTAATCAGGCTAAACTGTAGGAAATCTGGGTTCAATTCCAGCTTTGTTGTTCTTTCTGTGACCTTGGGTATAATGTCCCTGAGCCTTATTCTCACCGACTGTCAAATGAGCTGTGTCCCTGACAGGGCTGGCGTGAAGGTCAATAGTGAATGTTTTTATTTTTTGTTCTTTATTCCTTACTTCAGTTTCTGCCTTTCTCATGTGCTTTGAGAATCAATGTTGGTAGATTCCTCTGAACCACTTTACTGACCAGGCTCCAGGATTTGGATTGGCCACACCAATTTTTCTTATTTATAACTGTATTTTACCTACATTTCTCATTTTATTTATTTATGTATTTAGGTATTTTTATACATATATATTTTTTGGCAGCTGGCTGGCATGGGGATCAGAACCCTTGACCTTGGTGTCATCAACATCGTGCTCTAACCAACTGAGCTAACCAGCCAGCCCTGTTTCTCATTTAAAAATGCAATTTAAAGGGCTGGCCTATGGCTCACTCGGGAGAGTGTGGTGCTGATAACACCAAGGCCACAGGTTTGGATCCTATATAAGGATGGCCGGTTAGCTCACTGAGTGAGCATGGTGCTGACAACACCAAGTCAAGGGTTAAGATCCCCTTACCAGTCATCTTTTAAAGAAAAAAAAAAATGCAATTTAAAGTTAATGTTAAGAGCTCTGATTTTAGCAATAACGTGTGAGACATGTTCATACCCAAGAGGGTGAGGGGCAGGATGTCAAACAGCTTTTCTTTTCTGATGTTATATGTTTGTTCCGTTCACCGTATTGATGAATCTAGAGTGAATTACAGGTAAGCAGATCTCTCGTTTCACAACTACAGAAACAAGTATAGACTAGTCTGAATTGCCCCTTATCCTCAAGTTCATTTCAGACTGATGAAGCACTCAGATGCACTAGACCTCTGCTGCCACCTAGTGTTAATAATTTCTCAGCTTTAAGATGTGTATGTTCAGGAAGCCCTGTGCTCTAAATATTCCACCCTATGCTCCTTCAGCCATCTCCAGTACAGGATTTCCAACTCTATTAAAGCCTTTTAATAGGAAAAGGGAAAAACTATAAAGAGTATATTCTTTACTTGTACTGCACAAATGTTTAAACTCTGTTGTCCCAAATGTGTCCAAAATGTTTACATGAAAAAAAAAAGGTTGATTCCGTCAAGATATAGATTTGCCCATGCCTTACAAAAGCCACCAAGAACATTAGTTGCTGGGCATGTTTTCCTGATGATAAAGACATCACCTACTTTGGACACCAACATTGCTCTTTTCTCCCTTTCTTCCATTTCTGATCTCCATTAGAAGATTAAAAAACAAACAAAAAAACCCATATAGACAGTCTTGGGTTCTATTCATCAACAATTCTCTCTAAATGACAATAATGGCAGAAGACAGTAATGCCCGGCCTGGCCCCAGGCCTTTAAACCAGTGTTACTCCCAATTTGGGTCAAATAGGACCCATCAACTAGGAGCGTGGGCCAGTTTATGCTGGCAGGCCTCTCAATCTTCTGAGAGCAGCCAGGGAAGAGAGTGCTCTCCTGAACAGCAACTCAGAGCCATGACAACAAAGAGCAGAGTTCAATGAGAAAAGGTCTGCCATTTCTATTTAATCCTTTTCTCATCCTTTATATTGTTTCTTAACTTAACGTAAGATCTGTTATTTCTATTTATCCTTTTCTCATTCTTTCTTTATATTGTTTCTTGGCTTAATGTAGCAAATAAAGGTAGTAATTAGAGATTGTCTTGTGATTTATGTTATTGTAATAGAAAAACTTTTATGATACTGGGTATTCATGTCTGCGCTTTTCTTTTTTGTTAGCCGAATCCGAAGAGAGCTTATACCTGGGCCTTCCCATGTACTAACAGGCATTCTCCCTGGTGGCAGCACTGGGTATTCTTTTCTTTTCTTTTTTAAAGATGACCAGTAAGGGGATCCTAACCCTTGACTTGGTGTTGTCAGCACCACGCTCAGCCAGTGAACTAACCGGCCATCCCTATATGGGATCCGAACCCGTGGCCTTGGTGTTATCAGCACCACACTCTACCGAGTGAGCCACGGGCCGGCCCAGCATTGGGAATTCTGATACCTGGTTTGTGAGGAAATAACCGGTCTCCTGAGATTAGTTGTATATTTCCAGAGTGATGGCAAACATCACAGGTTTCAACTATTCCTGAAAGTTTTTATTGCTTTTCAACCACAAGTGTAATTGGAATATAATTACCACTGTCATAAAAGAACAGAGTCAAAGGACTAAAATCGGAATGAGAAACTACATATGCTTATTAATATCCATGATCCTGCGGTCCTGGTAGCAGCAGCAAACCCAGGGCTGAAAGTCCTGCTGAGTCTACCCCTCAGCATCTGACTCTTGCGCTCTCCTCTCCCTTCCCGCTTATTCGGGAAATTCCCTCATCCTTGTTACTCACTTGCTTTACTCACTGTTGAAGGAAAGACAGAGATCACTACAGCGACCCATACTGCAAGCCCCTAGTTTCTTCACTTGCAAGGCAAGGAAGCACACACCAGTGCCAGGCTCTGCAAGGGGAGGGAGCCGTCAGGGGTCTCGGCGTGTGTTCGGGGGTGAGTGTGCTGGTTAGGATTGAATCTTGCTCCCCAGGTAGGATGGAATGAGACCATAAGCCCCTGTGCAATTGGTTAAAACAAGTCCCATTGATTACTAGTCAAAAAAGAGTCTTCAAAAGGCCAGCTGGTTAGCTCAGTAGGTTAGAAGCTGGTGTTATAACACTAAGGTCAAGGGTTCAAATCCCCTTACTGGCCAGCTGCCAAAAAAGAAAAAAAGTCTTCAGTTAGGTCCAGAGAGGGTCTAGCATAGCTGAGTTGATACTTAAAGTTCACAGCTGTCTATCTGAACTGAACCACAGTATCCAGCTTTTTTTTTTTTTTTTTAATAATCAGACTTTTGTTTTGGTAGAATTGCAGGTTCACATATAGTTTTAAGAAATAATACAAAGACGGTCTGTATAGTCTTTGCCCAGTTTCCTCCAGTGGCAACATCTTGTAAGACTACAGCATAATATCACACTCAGGACACTGGCATTCATGCACTCCACCAGCATGCTGAGTTTCCTGTTTCACTTGTGCTCATTTGTGGGTGTGTATTTGATTCCGCATAACTTTATCAGTGGGGTAGGTGTGTATTCACCACTACGATCAAGATAAAAACTGGGGGATGGGGGGGATGAGAGGGTGTGAAAAAAATAAAATTAAAATAAAAAAGCTACAAAACCGTTTCATCCCCACAAGGATCCTTTGCGTCATCCTTTTAGAACCACACCTCCCCGCCTCCCGCCCCTCCCCAGCCCTGACAACCAACTTGTTCTCCGGCTCTAGAGTTTTGCTCCTTTAAGAACATTGGGAATTCTGATACCTGGTTTGTGAGGAAATAACCGGTCTCCTGAGATTAGTTGTATATTTCCAGAGTGATGGCAAACATCACAGGTTTCAACTATTCCTGAAAGTTTTTATTGCTTTTCAACCACAAGTGTAATTGGAATATAATTACCACTGTCATAAAAGAACAGAGTCAAAGGACTAAAATCGGAATGAGAAACTACATATGCTTATTAATATCCATGATCCTGCGGTCCTGGTAGCAGCAGCAAACCCAGGGCTGAAAGTCCTGCTGAGTCTACCCCTCAGCATCTGACTCTTGCGCTCTCCTCTCCCTTCCCGCTTATTCGGGAAATTCCCTCATCCTTGTTACTCACTTGCTTTACTCACTGTTGAAGGAAAGACAGAGATCACTACAGCGACCCATACTGCAAGCCCCTAGTTTCTTCACTTGCAAGGCAAGGAAGCACACACCAGTGCCAGGCTCTGCAAGGGGAGGGAGCCGTCAGGGGTCTCGGCGTGTGTTCGGGGGTGAGTGTGCTGGTTAGGATTGAATCTTGCTCCCCAGGTAGGATGGAATGAGACCATAAGCCCCTGTGCAATTGGTTAAAACAAGTCCCATTGATTACTAGTCAAAAAAGAGTCTTCAAAAGGCCAGCTGGTTAGCTCAGTAGGTTAGAAGCTGGTGTTATAACACTAAGGTCAAGGGTTCAAATCCCCTTACTGGCCAGCTGCCAAAAAAGAAAAAAAGTCTTCAGTTAGGTCCAGAGAGGGTCTAGCATAGCTGAGTTGATACTTAAAGTTCACAGCTGTCTATCTGAACTGAACCACAGTATCCAGCTTTTTTTTTTTTTTTTTAATAATCAGACTTTTGTTTTGGTAGAATTGCAGGTTCACATATAGTTTTAAGAAATAATACAAAGACGGTCTGTATAGTCTTTGCCCAGTTTCCTCCAGTGGCAACATCTTGTAAGACTACAGCATAATATCACACTCAGGACACTGGCATTCATGCACTCCACCAGCATGCTGAGTTTCCTGTTTCACTTGTGCTCATTTGTGGGTGTGTATTTGATTCCGCATAACTTTATCAGTGGGGTAGGTGTGTATTCACCACTACGATCAAGATAAAAACTGGGGGATGGGGGGATGAGAGGGTGTGAAAAAAATAAAATTAAAATAAAAAAGCTACAAAACCGTTTCATCCCCACAAGGATCCTTTGCGTCATCCTTTTAGAACCACACCTCCCCGCCTCCCGCCCCTCCCCAGCCCTGACAACCTTAAGTCTGATAGTGACAAATTCTTTTTGTTTTCATTTATCTTAGAATGTCTTTATTTCCCCTTCATCTCTGAAGGATAATTTTGCCAGATATATAGTTCCGACATTAACAGTTCTTTTCTTATAACACTTGAAAACGTCATCCACCCCTTCTAGCTTTGTGGCGTTTATTTGAATTGGTGTTCCCTACAGATAATATGAGGTTTCTCTCTGTTGCTTTCAAGATTTTGTAAGTCTGATAGTGACAAATTCTTTTTGTTTTCATTTATCTTAGAATGTCTTTATTTCCCCTTCATCTCTGAAGGATAATTTTGCCAGATATAGTTCCGACATTAACAGTTCTTTTCTTATAACACTTGAAAACGTCATCCACCCCTTCTAGCTTTGTGGCGTCAGATGAGAACTCGATCGTTATTTGAATTGGTGTTCCCTACAGATAATATGAGGTTTCTCTCTGTTGCTTTCAAGATTTTTTCCATTGTCTTTAGTTTTCAAAAGTTTAATTATGATGAGTTTTGACATGGACTTCTTTGGGTTTATCCTATTTGGATAAATACATTAAAAATTTTTATATGAGGGGCCAGCCAGGTGGCGCACTGCTACAGTGCGCCACCTGGGAGCACGGCGGCACTCCCGCTGAGGGTTCGGATCCCACATACAGACCGGCCGCTCACTGGCTGAGCGAGGTGCGGGCGCAACACCGGGGGCTGCGATCCCGTTGCCCGTCCCAGTCTGGTACGGGCGCGACACTGAGGGTTGCGATCCGTTGCCGGTCACGAAAAAAGACAAAAAAGAAAAAAAATAAAATAAAATAAAAAAATAAAAATTTTTATATGAATAAATAAAATCTCAGCTTTTTAAATTGCTTAGTTTATGCTTTTCACTACAATTGAGAACTTTCTGGCCATTATTTCTTTGAATCCTTTTGTCAGCCTTCTCTCTTCAGTCCCCTTCACAGACTCAGAATGATGAACATTGTATCTTTTGTCATTGTCCCACAGGTCCTTGGGGCTCTTTCTTTTGTTTTAGGAGAATTCGTAATTGCTTGTTGAAGCATTTTTATGATGACCACTTTAAAATCCTTGTCAAATAGTTCTAATGTCTATTCATCTCAGTGTTGGCATCAATTAGTTGTCTTTTCTCATTCAGGTTGTGACTGTCCTGGTTCTCGGTGTGACGGGTGATTTTCAACTGTATACTGGACATTATGTTATTATGTTAGGAGATTCTGGGTCCTATTAAATCTTTCATTTTAGCAGACAGTCACCCTGCTTAGGTGTAGCACTCAGGTCCTGGCCTACTTTTGTGGGTTGTGGTTCCAATACCAATTTAATTTTCAGAGCCTTCATGGTGTTATTTTGGTATGCTTAATTTATCTGGTGCCACTGGAGCTCTGACTGGTCCCTGCTGGTGCTACCTCAGGGGCTGAAGGAGTTTTCAGGCTGGGCTGCTTGGTGGCTCCAAGCACATGGGGACAAAGACGTCTTCCAAGCCAGGCACTCACTGTGGTAAGATTTCCCTTGCCAGTGCCCTCAGCCACATGGTGCCTCGGTGGTGAAGGGGAGTCTCAGGTTCCCTGGGGAAGAAGAGTGCTTCCCAGGAGTGCACTTGTCACAGGATCCCCCTTGCTGTACTGTCAGAACACCAGGTGTCTGTCAGTGGGGCAGAGTGTCTTGGGCCCAGAGGGGCAGGAGAACATCTCTCAGCAGCTTATTGTGAGTTCCCAACCACTCTCCCTTGCTGGTGCTGCCAGACTCACCTGGAGTTGGTGGGGCTCTCGCTCCACCTGGGCTGCCTCCCACTGCTGGGCTGGGGCCGGGAAATGCTGGGCATAGCTCACCATCTTCTATTGGGTCGGGGGTTGCAGTTCTCCTTTCAGAGTTCTTTGGCTATCTCTTGCATCATTTCCAGGGTTTGCAGTTGTACTTAGCAGGGAGAAGCAGGGGGAAACAAGTCTACCCCATCTTGTCCAGACCAGAAGGCCTGGCACATCACAATGTTCATTTTTGATGTTTTCTAGGGAAGGGCTGCTGCAAGTGGAAAGTTATTCTTTTACATTACATCTATTACTGGAGAGATGTCATAATGTATTTTCAAGTGAGAAAAGCTAGCTGCAGTGTAAAGCATATAATATAACCACCTTTTCTACAAACAAAAACTTCCTTCTAGCATTTGTTTGCACATTTGTATGAAAGAAAAGTAGGGCCAGCAGGTTAGCTCAGTTGGTTAGATCATGGAAATAATAACACCAAGGCCTAGGGTTCGATCCCTGTACTGGCCAGCTGCAAGAAAAGAAAAGTGTGTAAGGATAAGAGCAAGACTGTTCACACTGGTTGCTGTGGAGACAGGAGGAAGATTATTAATTTCATTTATTTCCATGTATTATTTCACTGATTGCAATGAGGACATTTTGGTTTTGAAGAAGAAATTAAAAAGGTAATTTTCAAAAATCAATTCTGAGAATTGGAAATAACCCAAATGTACATCACTGGTGAATGGTTAAGCACACTGTGGTATGTCCTTACCATGGAATATACTTAGCAATTGGAAAAGCAAACTGTTGATACACGCAATAACTTGGATGGATTTCAAGGCAATTACACTGAGTGAAAAAAGCCAGTCTCAGAAGGTTACATACGAGGGCTGGATGGTTAGCTTAGTTGGTTAGAAGATGGCCTTATAACACCATGGTCAAGGGTTCAGTTCCCTGTACTGGTCAGTTGCAAAAAAAAAAAATTATAACTCAGGTTACATACTATATGATTCCACTTAAAGAACGTCATTGAAATGACACTAAAGGAGATTAGTGGTTGCCAGGAGCTTAGAGAGATGGAATGAGAGCTGAATGTGTCTCTAAAAGGGTAGCACAAGGGACCCTCGTTCTGTATCTTCATTTGCTTTTCATTCTGTATCTTGACTGTTGTGGTGGTGACACAAATGTACATGTGATAAAGTTGCAGAGAACAAAGCACGCACACACACACACACAAAATATGTGCATGTAAAACTGAAATCTGAATGAGGTTGATGGATAGTGTCAATGTCAGTTTCCTGGTTCGTATCTTGACTGTTGTGGTGGTGACACAAATGTACATGTGATAAAGTTGCAGAGAACAAAGCACGCACACACACACACACAAAATAAGTGCATGTAAAACTGAAATCTGAATGAGGTTGATGGATAGTGTCAATGTCAGTTTCCTGGTTGGGATATTTTACTACAATCATGCAAGATGCTACCACAGGGAGAAACCAGGTGAAGAATATATGGATCACTCTGTATTATTTCATACAATAGCATGAGATCCACAATGATCTAAAGATAAGAAGTGTAAAAGAATCAATTCTAGCACCATAAAGATGGTGGTACGGGGAACATTTGCCCCGAGCATAAGCTCCCTGTGCTTTTTCTTAACTACAGCCACTGTACCCCGGGAAGCAGTGCTGAGGCTGACCACACCTTCTTCACACGAAGATGGTTTTCATCTTTTTGCCTTTGTATTTGTATTTTCTTTTTTTTGTGAAAACACAATAAATGCACTTATGAAAATCATCTGATGGAGCCAAGAGGACAAAATAGTAACAAAATTGAATGTGTTTCTAACATTAGAAAAAAAAATAAAGATATAAAGCTCTTTTCTTAAAAATGTGTGGGTCAAAGGCATTGACGTTAGAGCTCTGAGTTCTAATTCTGCCTCTACTGCTTGTTAGCAACGTAATTTTGAGGAAGATATTTAACCTCAGCCTGCTTACTTCTTTGGAGATAGGATACTTGTCCTTCCCTTAGGGTTCCTGGGCAAGGAGTAAATGAGTTCATGTCTACAAAAAACTTAGGACAGTCTCTGGCCTGTAGAAAATGGTGACTCTTAGTGTGTGGCCTGTCTCTCATTATACTGTAAATTCCTAGAAGGCAGGCACCAAAATTGTATTCCTCACAGTCAAATCTGAATCCACAGCTACTTACCTGTCTTGCATCCAGGCAGGTTTACCTTAAAGTGGTTCTTTCTGCTAAGCGTCCTATTGTTAAAGAGCTCTGGGGATGTAGGTTCCAAGGCCACTGTGGTGGATTGAATTACATTCCCCCAAAACTCACTGAAGCTTGAATTGTGTCGCCCAAGTTTTATGTATTAGAAACTTGGCCCCGACTGTGACTGTTATGAGGGTGGGAGATTCTAATATGGTAACTGAAAGGTGGAGCCTTGAAGAGGTGATTAGATTGAAGGACAATGCAGTAGTGAATGGATTAAAAATGGTGGTCAGGGGTGTGGTTCTGAGGGCTTTAGAAGAGAGAGCCTGTCTCTGTCTCTGCTTTGCCATTTTTACAATGTGACTCTGCCATCACTGTTGCCACCACCAAGTCCCTCACCAAACACGTTCCCTGGACTTTGGACTTCCCAGCCTCTGAAACTGTAAGCAATAATTTTTTTTCTTATAAATTACCCAGTTCCAAATATCTTGTTATAAGCAACAGAAATGGACTAATACAGCCACCACTGATAATTCATTCCTGGAAGTTCTTCATAAACCCCCATTTATTACTTTTAAAATCATATAAACAGTTTACACATGGAAAAAATGATCCTAAAGTCCAACACTGCTTTGCGATGGTCTTGTCTAGGATTTTTCCATGTGCATGTGTGTGGTGTTTTTTTTTTTTTTTTTTTACAAAATTGGTGTCCTGTGTGTATATTTTCTATCCAGCTCTTTTCACTTAACATAATGGACTTCTGTATCATTAAATAGATTTTGAGAATAACAACAACAAAAATGTGCGGGTCAAATACAGACCAGAGTGTGAGTAGAGACATTGCTTTCCTCTCTGGGTGTGATATTGTGATATAAGAAACATATGTGGTCTCTGACTACGGTTCCTGACATGGAGCTCCTAAATCCCTTGTAATCGGAGGGATATGTTGCCAGGAAATTTTTTTGTTTGAATATTTGGTCTTTGACTTGGGCTGGTGACACAGAGCTCCTGAGACGTGTAATTTCCTGTGTGATAAGAGCAGCTTTTGTTCTAATGAGGCCCTGAGTAAGCCTCAAGATGGGGGCTGGTTGCTAGGGGAACCAGAGAATTGGAACTTTCAGCCTCACCCCAGGAGAAAGGAAGGGCTGCCGGTTGAGTTGATCACCAGTGGCCAATAATTTAATCAATCATGCCTATGTAATGAAGTCTCTATAAAAATACAAAAAGAATGTGTTTGGAGGAGTTTCTGGATTGCTGAACACGTGAAGGTACCTGGAGGGAGGACAGATTATAGGACATCCAACTGGTGTGTGCTGAAAATTTCTTGGTGTATGGGGGAAATCCACACACATTTTGGATACAGAAGTGTGCTGCACTGCTGGCTTTATTTGCTCCTCCTGTGCAATGAAGGTGAAGGGGATAAAACAATCAGGACGGCATCCCAACACTACCCGGGGCAGGCCAAGTAGGCTGGGGGCTCTAGCAAGCCTGAGCGGATCTCAGAGGCCTGGGAGGTGAGTGGGTAGTGAGGAGGCAGAAACCATGGTGGCCTTAGAGCCCAGCAAAGACTGAGAACCTGGGCTTACAGGGAAAGCCCAGACTCCTGGGTGCAGCATTCAGGACTCGCTATGCCCTGGCCCCTGCCCTCCTCCCAGCCTCATTCTCAGTCCAGCCTGTGCCCTACCAATAGGAAACCACTTCCAGTGCCCCAGTGCCATGCATTCTTGTCCCTCCCTGGCACTGCCCTTCCCACTCTTCCCCATCTGAAAACTTGCCTTTCAAATGACCTCAGCCAAATCCTCCTCCTCTGCACCATCTCTGCCCTCAGTGGAGTTCCTCCTTCCTTCCTTGGAGGCCACCAGCATGTTGCACTGTAAGCTTTTAAGCAAATACTTAAATTGCCTTCTAGACTCTGCCTGTAGCAGGGAAGAGACCACATTTGGTATGGTTCATCTTTTTTTTTTTTTCTTTTTGTCTTTTTTTTTTGTGATCGGCAATGGGATCGCAACCCTCAGTGTTGCGCCCGCACCTCGCTCAGCCAGTGAGCGGCCGGTCTGTATGTGGGATCCGAACCCTCGGCGGGAGCGCCGCCGCGCTCCCAAGCGGCGCACTGTAGCACTGCGCCACCAGGCCGGCCCGATATGGTTCATCTTTGACCAAGTGCCTTATCTCACGTTAAATACCTGATGAATAAAACCAGACCTTCTTAGACATAAGAAAAAAAATACCCATTCTGTGATACTGTGGTGACATAAACTCACCAATGTGATACAATACCAATATGGTAGATTCATTTCTGATTCTGATAAGGACATTAGATTCTAAGAAGAATGAGGAAATCAAGGTATGTTTTATCCCTTGGGATCCATCCTTTGAGTATGCCTTGAGGCTGGTATGAGAAAGTAAGCCATCAAGTAGAGGATGTTATTTATAACCCCGTTTTCTGAACTATTTTCCACAGCTAGCAAAATCGGCTTCTAAGAAACTGTTCTGTTGCACAGAGACCTCACCATAGATGAGCTCTCCCACCCTTCAGCCCAAGGGGAGCTACAGCATCTGTCTCCTGAGGAAATGAATGCCTCCTGCCTTTCCCTCAGCTCCTTCTGCATTAAGCCACTCAAAAGGACCTGCTTTCTACTCCATCCTGACAGCCCCCCAGGGGGCCACTGAGTAAGGGCAGGAGCTCCCAGCATGTGAACACAGTGTCTGCAGACTAAATGCATTTTTATACTAGATAAAAGTTTTAAAAGAATTTTTTAAAGCAACATTGATTCTATCTACATGGCATGATCAAGAAAAACATTATATACCATCCGCGTTGGGGGGGGCTTGGGGACAAGGGCACAAAATCAAGCTGGTGGTAGCCCAGAAGATGCAGCCCCCTCCCCGTCTCTTGCCAGCAAGCCTCCTAAGCAATCTTTTGTTTCTGGTGTACAAGTAAGACTGCTAGCCCTGTTTTCCTTGCCAAGTTCAAAGGTACTTTGGAACACAGCTTGTATTGTTTTTAAACACACAAACAAAAAAGGACTTAAGTGCTTGTAATAATCTATTCTGAGGCAGAGAGAATATAGACCATGGCCAGCATCCAACGTTTCCAAGGGTGAATATTTTTTAAATATTAGACTTTTGTTCTGGGAACTTAGAAATTCAAAAGGAATTCACATAATGAAAGAAGGTATAATATAAAGTTTTAAACTTGAAATTTCTTCAAACCCATTATTAAGGTTTTTCAGTTTTGGAAAACAACGTTCCTTTAACAATAAACTAAAACAAGGAAAACATCTCATTCTTGATGGGGACTGACAGGGACAGACTTCCATTAGCTTCAGCAGTGGGGAACAGGAAAAGCTTGTTCTCTGTAAATGGTGTGATTTCATTGAGGAACACAACAGACGCTTTATCTCTGTGTGAATGAGTCCACCTATTCTTTGATCATCATTACAACGTGCTCAACACAAGAGAAAAGCAGAGTGTGGCCAAGTTCAGATGTCCATGGCCTCCTGCTTTGTCAGTTTCCAGGGGCCTGGCCACTCCTGCAGTTGAGGTACTGGCACCTTAACGTGGATCAGAGCCCAGTTTGTTAAACCTCTACTCTCACTGCACAGGATCTAAGTCCTTTTCTTATGTCACGGTGTTTCATGCCCAGCAGTAATACAGGGGACAGGTCTGAGCATCATCATGTTTTTGACCACAACCTTGTGATCTGGTATACATGTGTGTAAGTGTGTGCACACACTCATAAACAAGTTACACAAAACAATAGTTACCTTAACTAGGTATGGTACGTTATGATGGTTTCTCTTCTACACTATTTCATTTTATTTATCTATCTATCTATTTACTTACGGCAGCTGGCCAGCACAGGGATCCAAACCCTTGACCTTGGTGTTAGTACTTCATTTTCTTTAAATGCTAGTTTTTATCCACTAAATTAATTTCACAACCCATTAATGGGTCCTGACCTGTAGTTTGAAACACACTGATATACAACATTTGTATTATGGGACATGTTGTATTCCTTAAATTAATTAACCTGGAATTATAAAATTCTAGATAGAAATAAAAATTTCAACAGAAATAGAAAAAAGAGGATTTCTCTTCCCTGACACACACAAAATGTGAAGAGTTGAAAATCATTCTGGAAAATCAACCACAATGTATATTGAGAAGTAAAATAAAATTAAAAAAGAAAAGAAAATCAATTCTGAAGAGTTGGTGGACACTCATGTGAGTGTGACCACTCGGAACACAGATCAACATGGGCACAGTTGCAAGGAACCCAAGTGCAGAGTGAGGGAGCCCAGCCACCTTGTGCAGAGGCAAGGGAAGACTTCATGTCAATGCTGCGACGCAACTGTGTCTTCCTCCTGCTGGAAGAAATAATTACAAGACTCTTGGGACTGGGAAGAACCCTGAAGGTCAAATTCTATTTTCTCCTGTCAGATGACAAAAGTAAATCAGCATTTCCTTTAAAAATCGGTGCACTGACTTTGGTCCTATCTGTAATAGCTAGCTTCAATTAGAAGCAGGGTAAAAAGAGGATTCACTAAAATGCTGTTCAACTTTGTCTTTTAAAAAAAAAAAACAATCACTAAAATTTTATTAGCCAAGGGACAGCAGCTGGAGAAACCTTAAGTACATCATATATTTATAGTTTTAGTATCATATTTTACAAGGCCACTGTCCATCAGCTCATTAAATGTGCCAACTCCTAAAGCCACAGACAGCACAGGCCCTCGTCACTTCAGTTATATCCACTGTCCTTTGACTCAGAAGACTGTCTCTTGCATCTGACTTTGGTCTCTGTTTTGGCATCAGGAAAACACTATTCGGTGGTTGAAGGGGAGCACTGTACAGGTTAACACGGCTCTGGAGCAGGTGCTTTTCTCAATGAGAACTTCCACCGCAGCTGCTCAGCAGACCAGACAACACAAAGCATGGCTGAGCAGGGCTCCACACGTCTGCCCTCGCCTCCTCACAGCGACGTCCATGCCAGAACAGCAGAAGAGAAGGTAGAAGCTCACAAAGAACTGATGTTACTAGCAGTCTTTGAGGGGAACAGACTCCCATCTCATCAGAGATAAACCTGGGTTCTGGAGCCTCTCTCCTGGCAAAGACCTTGTCCCTGGTATTTACGGGTTCCTCTGGGATTTTCGACAACTCCCAAGGTCTGTAAGTTCAGAAAGTGCTTTCGAGTAGACAGTGGCACCCACATCCAGTGGGACACACCTCCTGGGTCCGAAACCACTCCATCATGTGGCTGGTATGGCCACCATGCCCACAGGTCAGGCAGAAATTGGATGATCCACGCACGGCTACGTGGCAGATGGCACACTGGAATGTGAAGCCTTTGCAGATGGCACACTGCGTGCCCTGGACCTCACTCCGGCAGTGGCTGCAGTACACGCCGAACTCTGGAAATGAACAGAGGTGGGCAAAACAAGAGACAGTGTGAGTTTAGTTCTGAAAAAGGAAACTGGGCATTGTCAGGTAAAAAAGATGTACTCATCTTAGGAAACTGTCAGATTCTATTATGGCAATGGTTTTCATTTTCATTTTTTTTTTTTTAAACATTGGAACTCCTTCTTCTGCAGTCTAAATCAGTCTTAGGGGAGCCACTGTCATTGCAGTGGCAGGGCGTGGGCAGGGGTGCAGCAGGTGCCTAGCCCCCTCAGGGGCTCTTGCTCGGCAGCAGGTGGCGGCTGTGGCTGACGGCTCTTCCTACCCCCACAGCTGGCAGAGGCCTGACATGGAGAAGGCGTTTCACAGGCATCTGTTGAAAGAACTGAAGGACTCAGTACACTCGTCAGACAGGAGCTAACTGGTTTTACCACCTCTACAGCCAGCCCTCTTTATCACCTGCCCCCAAGTGACCGAGCGGGACACCAAGGCAGTGCTCCTCTGCCATGTGAGGACTGGTACCCTGCCTCCTGAAACAGACCGTGAGTGCTGACACCGCCATCTGCAGGCCCCCGTCTGCTCAATCACTACCCTCCGCCCCCTATCCCTGCTGCTTTCTTTGCTTCTCCTCCCTCCTTCCACTGGGCCACCCACTGGGCAAAGCTTCCCACATGCTCTACCTGCTCTTCTCGGAACATGCCCCTCACCACCCAACCCTGGCTAAATCCCAACTGCTGCTAGTAGCCTCTGGACCAAAGGCCATTTCTTAAGTAAGTTTTATTATGACTGCAAGGGCGGGGTGTGGGTCACATGCTTGGTACTGCCTCCAGACCACTACCCTTCCTCTGGAGGCTGACACCATTTGGCCACACCAGCCTTCCCCTTTTTCTCTGCTGTCATCTACTGGCATTCTGAAGACACACCCCACTTAGGGCCGGCCCGGTGGCGCACTACTATAGTGCGCCGCTTGGGAAGTGTGACGGCGCTCCCGCCGAGGGTTCGGATCCCACATACAGACCGGTTCCCGCTCACTGGCTGAGCGAGGCGCGGGAGCAACACCGAGGGTTGCAATCCCGTTGCCGGTCCCCGGTCCGGTACGGGGGCAACACTGAGGGTTGCGATCCGTTGCCGGACACGGAAAAAGACAAAAGACAAAAAAAAAAAAAAAAAAAAAAAAAAAAAAAAAAAAAAAAAAAAAAAAAAAAAAAAAAAAAAAAAAAAAAAAAAAAAAAAAAAAAAAAAAAAAAAAAAAAAAAAAAAAAAAAAAAAAAAAAAAAAAAAAAAAAAAAAAAAAAAAAAAAAAAAAAAAAAAAAAAAAAAAAAAAAAAAAAAAAAAAAAAAAAAAAAAAAAAAAAAAAAAAAAAAAAAAAAAAAAAAAAAAAAAAAAAAAAAAAAAAAAAAAAAAAAAAAAAAAAAAAAAAAAAAAAAAAAAAAAAAAAAAAAAAAAAAAAAAAAAAAAAAAAAAAAAAAAGAATGAAGACACACCCCACTCACGGAAGACCTCTGTTCTTGAATCTCAGTCTTCCCTCTACCTCAATTCTTAGCCATGATTCTTGGTGTCTCCAAATCCCAAGCTACTAACCCTGTGCATGCCTGGCCTCTCAGGCCTCTGCCCTCTCCTCTCTAACCCACTGCCTATACCCCTTTTATACAACTGCCCCTGGCTGGCTGCAGTTTGGTCAACCAAAATTACATGAACCAACTTTATAATCTTTTTTTGCTAATATCTTCAACTCCTTTGCCCGTGTCTCCCTCCACAGTACCACCTGGCAAAACATCAACCCTGGATGAACTATACCACCTGCACACTCCAAGTCTGCCCCCAAGAAGCCGAGCAATCCTGGAGGAAGGCCCACCATCAAGAAGCGCATCTAACTACAATCACACAATCACCGATGGACAGGCCTGCGCAGCGAACTGTTTCTCTTTCACTCCCCCGATGGCTACTTCCTACCTCAGCCACATTCTGCAAACTTCTCCCACATGCTGATGGCCTCTTTACTGACTTCTCCAAGAAAACAGAAGCCTCTGAACGAGACTGCTGCAGTTGACACCACCGCGTCTTCAAGTCTCCCTAGATTCGCTCCTTCTTGCCTTCCCTCTTGAAGGAGAGGAAGGGTCCCTTTCTTGCATCAGAACTGGCTGCTCCACTGTATGACAACTGGTGGTCATACACCAATAAAAATACACCAATAAAAGCTTCTTTAATACATGGCAACTAAGGAAAAATTTTATGGTAGTCCTAGTTAAGTTAAATCCTGAGACAAATCAGACTGGCTTGATAATTTTGGTTTAAAAACAGCCATATCTTCTCCCTATGTTCTCATGAAAAGCCTAATTAGTTTCTTAAATTTTCATTACCAGTTTTATTGGTCTGATAAGACATTACTTCCATTCAACATTTAAAATTATTTCCAAGTAGATCTAAATTCACAAAGACAGAAAATACAAAACACCAAGTCATTCTCCCTTGCCTTTCATTGGTATACATAATAGAATGGCTATTTGTTAACAGGTTGAGATGGACATGCAAACACCTTTGGGTCTTGCTGGGTACAAAAGGATGTGGTGTGTGTTCAAAATAACAGAGCTGTCAAGGTATCTTTTACATAGCAACTATCTTTGGAATTTCCCTGACAATTTGCTAAGGGTGACTGCGACAGGCAGTCCCAGGTTTTCTCTGAGTCTTTGGGGAAAAAAGAACACTTTGGGTGGCTGAGACTATACTAGATACAAATTGCAAAGCAGATACTATTTGCAACTATGAGATATGAATCTGTGTTCAAGATAACTGATGTACTTTGTTAGTTCACCATGGGAAATCTAACAGTTTTAGCTGTATGGTCAATCAATGAGTGATATATGCATTGCCTTACTGAATGTGCTGATAAGGTTAGTTAAACCTTGCAAATTTATCAAAATTTAAAAAAAAAAAAATTTTTTTTTTTTTGGCAGCTGGCTGGTAGGGGAATCCAGAACCTTGACCTTAGTGTTACAAGACAGCACTCTAACCAACTGAGCTAACTGGCCAGCCTAAAGTTAAAATTTTAAAGTTAAGAGATTTAAATTTGCTAGTTTTGTGGACATCTAAATACCAATATATACGTATAAAGGTATTTTAAAATTTTTAAAGAAAAAAATGCTATAAATCATAAAGAGGAAAAAAGCAATAATTCAAAAGAAAACTGATATGTGAGGAAGAAAATATAAAAAGTTATTCTGTACCTGGATAAGACAGTTCCTTATAGCACCAAAACAATCTCACTCAAGAGTTGGTTAAACTTTTGGTGTTTTGTCATGCTTTTGAATCATGTTAAACAAAAGTCAATTCCTGAAAAGTCTAGAGTTCTTAATAATTATTTCCTGCTCTGTTTATTTTAAATATTATCATTCTGAACCAAGTACGTAACTACTTCTTGTCTTTATGTACTTAATACTCATGCTTATAACTAATCACCTCTAGTAACTCTTTTTCAAACTGCTTTTTCCCAAACTCAGCATAATAAAGCTTTCAGTGTCTTCTACATCCCAGCTACCTTTGGGCAACACTGAAGATTTGTTCCCTCACTATATAGAAGGACAGATGCTAGAAATAATTGGAAATGTTTGGTACAATCCATACTTTTAATTAGTTTAACATTATTGTTGAGAGCTATATTTATAAAACCCAAAGTATAAAAAATCAAAAAGGGAAGTTCAACCTCCCTAGGTAACCGCATACAAGGACAGGTCATTAATATGAATTTTTTTCAACAACTGTCTTTCAAGATCAATAGAAGGATACTTATGTATATTTACAAAGGCTGGCATACCTGTTAACAAATTTAATTTTACAATTTGATTGTTTTATGTTTAAAATGAAAGTATTCCTTTCATTTGGCAATAATCTTAACGAACATTTTACAGGATGAATTAAAAGACCCTGGAGTCAACATCCTCACTGTACAAAATGTTTTAGTCTCAGGGTAATCAGTCACTAAATCCTTATGAAATGATTATGTATTGTAACGGGAGAGAAGACTCCTCTGCTCCATATGATATTGTTAGTTATCATAAATTAACCAGCTTTATTGTCAATTGTTGGTTTCTGCTTTTGCCTCACTCTTGCCTAAAGTCCCCTGCTAAAAACTATAGGTTAGAAATGGAAGCTGCTAGATGAAACATCAAAATAAAGCCTCCTTCGGTGCTACTGAAAGTACTCTTCACTACTGACACCAGTGAAGAGACTCCTGGATACCAGCTTTCCATATAAGCTGACACCACCACCCCAGGAGACCCTTGTCAGACTGGAGGATGGAATTAGGATTTCTAGGACTGTTTAGTCCAGAAGTAGATGACTTCTGGGCCGGCCCGGTGGCGCACTGGATAGTGCGCCGCTTGGGAAGCGCGGCGGCGCTCCCGTCCGAGGGTTCGGATCCCGGTTGCGATCCTGTTGCCGGTCCCTGGTCCGGTACGGGGGCAACACTGAGGGTTGCGATCCGTTGCCGGACATGGAAAAAGACAAAAAAAAAAAAAAGTAGATGACTTCAGTAAAAGGAGATGGGTAGAGATAATTAGAACAAGAATTACTTACCAAGGACTGGATAAAACTGATGAAAAAATTTAACTGGGACTAATGGCCTGTTTTTTTAATAGACATCTGAGAAAAACCCCTTTCTTTTCTCTTGCTCCATCTTTACCCTTCAATTTAACAGCTTATATAAATGAAAATGAAACACTCTTTAAATGGTATCTTGTTCCAACTAGCCTCTCAGAATACAGGAGGAAAAAAATCCAAAAAAGATATTAATATAGATTGCAAGATCTAAATTATCATTAGAAAAACCTAAGATCCATAATTCCATTGGAAACGAATATATACTAATTAACTTTATCGGCAAAACTGCTGAAAACAATGATTAAGAGTCATACAAAGTGCCTCTTCTTTTCATGAAAAAGTATTTGTATAGGTTCAATAAGAATCTGTCCTCCTCCTTAATAAGATACGTGAATAAATCAAATTATAGTCAAGGCCATTCTCAAAATGTCACATTTAAATTCAAGTCTCATTTAACTGAGTATGATAAGCCATTATAAAAAGGAGGAGAATGCTTCAAATGTGGACATGAAGTCTACAAAGTCCTCCCAGGAAATTGTTCTTTGGCTTAGGGATTCTCAGCCTTACACAAAGTACAGATGTCACTTCCTGACAAGCCAGGAACACTGCGAACTTGGCGTTCACAGACAAGAGGCACACTACTACATTATAAATTTCACAGGTGAAACCTGGTAGAGGTGAAATGGATCATTCTTGATTCCTAACAGACAAACTAATAAAGATAATAAAAATACTCTGGCACACAGAATGATCAAATTATGATTCCAAGGCTTTACAAAACCGCCAGGCAAAAGCCTAGGGTAATATGGCTTTAGTTTGTTAACCATACAACAAGAAGAATTGTGTGTATTAGTTGACATCATCTATTACACAAATGTAATAAAACCAGTGAAATAAGTAAGACATTAAATTAAACAGAACTAGAAAACTTCTGAACAAAATTTAGGTGACCAGATCTACACTTCTCAGGAAGGAATTATCCCCTCATGGAGGCTCAGAAAGCAAAGCGATCACTTTGCTCTGCCACCATTATGACCAAGTACTTCACACACCACAATCGAAAATAACAAAAATCATCTTACATCCTGAGATTTTTTTTAAAGGAATATTCTGTCTAGCATTATCCCCCCAAAACAAATGAAACCTTGAGCCCTTTCTATAAATACCTAACCCCCTAAGTGAAAACAACTTTATCCATCTAATTTGCTACAATGATATCTGCAGATACCCTTGCAGAGAAGATAAGCACGAGAGGAAACTGCTGGTTTTCCATCATCAAGAGACTACCTGTGGCCTTGGTATTTTTCTTTCAATACCTGCTGTGTCCTGTACTTGGGCAGTCCAATTCCTCCAAAGTCGAACTACCCTGTAAAACTCTGCAAATAAAAATACTTCTCTTAATGTTTTTGTCTATTAGTCTATCTTTCACAATCCTCCTTCCCTCTTTTTTAAATCTCGTGATATTGTTTTTATTGATATTAAGATATATTATTCATTCTTGACTATCATTCAAGGCTTCATGAGTTTATGCTTCAGACCCTCTGATTGAATTATATTTCTTTTTTTTTTTTTAAAGATGACCGGTAAGGGGATCTTAACCCTCGACTTGGTGTTGTCAGCACCACGCTCACCCAGTGAGCGAACCGGCCATCCCTATACGGGACCCGAACCCATGGCCTTGGTGCTATCAGCACCGCACTCTACCGAGTGAGCCACAGGCCGGCCGAATTATATTTCTTGACCCCCAAACCACACCTTATATTTCTTTGTACATTTCACAGAATCCAGCATGATGTTTTATAATCCAGATAGATGTCAATAAGGGTTACTGGCGGATTGATAACAATAGTTCCATATCTCTGTGATTCATGTTTTCCTGGGAACCAATTTTAAAAGACAAATTGCTCCAGGCTATCATTAATCTCTTCCGGGTATACTTTCATGCATTTAGAGGCTCTGAAAAAATATATTGCCCAAATAACATTTGGTCTCTGCATTTCAAGTACATATACCAAAATAAACCATACTAAAATAATCCTTGTTATTCATTATCTAAATCTATGAATTACTCTAGTTTGTTTTTTCATATCAAATCTATGTACACACAACTTAAAGAGTCAAATAGTTCTGTGCACCTTACTAGAAAACCCAGCATTCCCTGCCATCCCCACCCCCATCACTCCCTAGAGGAAATCCTTTCAACTCGTTTAACTGTTTCTTTTGTTTTCACCTCCCTATCTTTAAACAACATGTTTATAAGGCTATTTCTAATTTTCAGTTTAAGCATTGTCTACCAACTTTCCACAACTGAAACCTCTTTGACTTTTTCAGTCTCTCCAACCACACACATAAGCCACGTGCCCCTCAGCTTCCCCACACAGTTCTATCACCATTTCGGTCAGATCAGTATTCCATTTTTGTTATTTGTCTAGGTAAATGTTATTCAAGCCAAGCCATGTACTATGACGACACCTCCTTTCTTACACGTTTTTCCCAGAGTTAGCAAATGTGGTTTTTTTGCTTAGTTTGTTACGCACTTATCAATAATTTATCTCCAAACTCTTCCTCAAATATCCCAATCTTCTATAAATATACTGAACACTGGGATGGCTTGTAAGCTCAGTTGGTTAGATCACAATGTTATAACACCAGGGTCAAGGGTTCAGATCCCCATACCAGCCAGCTGCTGAAAAAATATATATATACTGAACATTGAAACATGCTAGATATTTTCCCAATTTTCTCTTCCTGGAGACAGGGACCCGAAGCTCCAGTCTGAACTGGTGCATCTCCACATCTGTCACACCCAGCTCCCTTCACCAGCATCCCAACTCCCTTATTTCCTGGACTCAATCTATTCCTCCATCTTAGGCTGAAGGTTTATGCTTTGCATACAGAATTCTGGGTTAGAAATCATCTTCTTGAGAATTTTGTGTTGTTGCATCGTCATCTAGATACCAGTATTGCCCCTGAAAAGTGTGATGCCTCATACTCTTAATCCTTTGCATGCGACCTGCTTTCTCTCTCTGGAAGCTTCTAGTCTTCCCTGTATCCCTGGTATTTCTTCATTCATTGTGCTGGTACAATGGCGGGTCCATTGAATCTGGAAATGTGTTTACCTTCTCTGGAGAATAAACTTCCAGTTTTCTGTTGGGGCAGAGGAGAAATAATAATGTGCTCTGCAAACTAGGAGTGGGAATCTGGGGATCCTCGAAGGGCTATCCAACAATACTCCTGTTTTTAATCTCACCTTCAAGCCACTTCCAGAAGCACCAGGTACCGCTAATTCCTGAGCTACTTGGGGGTTCTGCAGTGTGCCTTGTTTTACTGACTGCGAGTTCAGGGTTGAGTTTTATCAGACCCTGCAAAATGAGCTACCACTAAACTATTTGCTTCCCAAATTCCAGACCGTATTGCCAACATTACTTCTCCTTGTAGAGTTACATCTTTTCAAAAAAGCTCTATATAGACCCTTTGGTGGGAAATCAATGTATGTTAGTCCACTCTCTTTGGCAGTCTTCCATTTCATCCTTTTGAAAATATTTCACTGCTTAGGTTCTTTCACACCACAGTCTTGTTTTTCCTCCAGCCTCACTGGTGTCTCATTCTACATCTCTATTTCTGGTTCTTCCTCTAGGACCCCAGGTACTGGTGTCTCTCAAGGCCCACAGTGGGTGGGCTCTCTTATCCACCCTCCCTACACTCTTCCTTCCCACTCCCCAGCTCTCAAGTAAATATGCCCGTTCTCAGAGCTTAAATGCCATTTATATGCTAAAGATTCCCAAATTCTTAGTTCTAGCCCCATCTAACTTCTGAGCATCAGATTTACATCCAACTCCTCCAGTTCAATCTCACACACATCTCCCACCTTCCCAAACCAAACTCACAATTCTCTTCCACAGGCTCTTCTGTCTCAGAACACAGCTCTGCCACTTGTGTTCTCTTCCAGTTGCTCAAGCTGGAGACCTAGGAATCGTCCAAGCTTTGTCTCTCTTCCTCAATCCCACATCCAATTTATTAGCAAGTCATATTGAATCAACCTCTAAAAACTTATTTGTAATTCATCCACCTCTCTCCACCCTCAGACTAGGCCGGTGAGCTCTCTGACTATGGTAACAGTCTCCATACAGCCTCCCTGCTCCGACTTCTGCCCTCCTCCAATCCTTTCTTCATGTAACAGCCAAAGTGATCCTTTTAAAATGTAAACTAGAGCATGTCATCACTTACTTCTTAATGCCCTTTGAAGCTTACCATGGGACTTCGAACACAATCCAAATTCTTTAGCAAAATTTATAAGTCCCTGCCTGATACAGCCCTAATTATCCTACAACCTTCTCACTCACTGTGTTCCAGCCACGCTGGCCTTCCTTCACTTGTTCAGAGCCAAGTTATTCCTCTCCTGGGCTGCTCCCTCTGCATGGAATGTTCTTTTCGCTGCTTTGCAAGGAGGGCTCCTTCTCAGCTTTCAGACCTTAGCTCTTCAGAGAGGCCTCCCCAATATAACTCAACACTTCTAAAATTCTCTCTCCTTGTTCTCGCTGCCCCAACATCCTTTTAGTCTGCTAATATTTATCACAATCTGTAATTCTTTAATTTTCTCCTCCACTTGGCTGGGAGTTCCAGGAGGGGAGGGAACGAGCAAGCGCTGTGCCTAAGAGGAGCTGGGTATGTAGGAAGTGAGTGAATGAGCCACTGTCCCTACTTCCAGTCAATACCTGAGCACAGTTCATAAAACCACTTCTGTCACAACAGAAATTTAATCTCCTTATGAAACGCAAGTGTTTTCAGAAGCTTGGAATAGACTCAAAATGCTTCACAAATTTCTGCTTATAAATGAGAAGCTAAAACTTCATTCCAAGTCTGATGCTGTGGACAAATTCAGTTACAGGACCTTTCAGACAGTGACAGGAAAAGAGAGAAATTCATATTCACCGATCCCTTTGTGAGGATCAGGAGGACAGGAAACAAACTTCAGCACTTCAGCTCGTTTCTCTCTCAGACCCCAGCGATAGAGGATTTCTCCATAGCATTTCTTAAAGTCATCAAATTGCTGGGTATTAGCGGGATCCAGAAGCCTGGATAAAATTCAAAAGACTTATGTCAGTTCTTTTAAGAAAAAACAAGCTCGATATCCTTAATACTTCAAAAAGTTCATGGAAAAATGGGTTTAAAAATTAATACAAACCTTTCCACAAATTTTTTGAGCCCTCATGTACTTTTCTTAGAGCAAGAGATTTAATTTTGGAGAATCTAGGGTTCTGGAATCGTACCTCCCGCCTGGGAAGGTGGTTACCTTTTATTTTTATCATGCTGGTCACGTTCTCGCTCACGAGGATCACTGTAGGTCAGACTCCCAAAGCGGAGTTCTTCTGGTGAAGACTCTCCCCAAGGTGAAGATATGTGTTCTGCCTCTCTTCCTGCTGAAGAAAATCAAATGGGAAGGGAAAATGGCAATTAGAGAAGGCATGGAAAATATCTGAGAACTCTCATAATATGATGTGTGTCCAATTGATTCCCTGGAAGAAAAATCAGCAAGGTGAAGATTCTGAGAAATATAACTACACAGAACTCTTTCCCAGCCTTATCTTTTTGTCCAGGTATTTATTACTAAGAGAACTGGGTAAACAAGTACACACGCAGTAATAAGCAAATTACAGTATATTGATATAGCAGAATGTTATACAGTCATTATTTAAAAAACTTTTCAAACAACATAAGAAAATGCTCATGATAAACTTTAAAATGAAAAAAAATCATATATATAGAATGATCAATACACGCACGCACGTGCGTGCGCGCACACACACACGCTGGAAGAAAATGTTCTGGAATGTTAATGGATGTTATTCCTAGGTAGGGGACCAGTGATTATTATTTTCTTCTCTACTACTTTTGTTTGCTTTTCTTCGCTGGGCTATTTTATTTTATTTTACTTTTTGTGGCTGGCCAGTACAGGGATCTGAACCCTGGATCTTGGTGTTATCAACATCACACTCTAACCGACTGAGCTGACCAGCCAGCCCTCTAGTATTTTTTGTTTGCTTTTCTACACTGGGCATGTACTACTTTTATAATCAAGAAAATTAAGATCATTTTTGAAAAGAAATTTTTAAAAACCAGATGACACAAATACACCTACTCATTAAACAGAACTTTAGGGCCAGCTAGAGCCAGGGCCAGTTGCATTTCTCTACACTGAAAGTGGTCATGGGAAGAGGTAGGTGACAGGACATGGCACATGATCATGGAAGGGGCATACGAAGGAGAAAAGATAAAGGTTAGGTTTTTTTTTTTTTTTTTAAAGATGACTGGTAAGGGGATCTCAACCCTTGGCTTGGTGTTGTCAGCACCACGCTCAGCCAGTGAGCAAACCGGCCATCCCTATATAGGATCCGAACCCGTGGCCTTGGTGTTATCAGCACCGCACTCTACCGAGTGAGTCATGGGCCAGCCCAAAGGTTAGGTTTTGGGATGAACACTGGGAGGTCCCATGGTCTGTTTCTCAAGGTTATGAGATGAAAAGCAACCCAGTAAGGCACAAAGGCCCACCAGAAACTAGCCTGTACAACATGCAAGGCCAGACCTTGCTGGCAACAGTATCCCTATCACAATGAATTTAAAGAGAAATGAGAAACAAAGAAAAATATGGAGAATATGCATCAACTAGAGTACATATTAATGCCCTGCATGCAGCTTTCAGAGTACTAAAACTCCAGTGTGGGCTAAGTCATTTCCATACCAACCTATGTTCCAGCCACCAGTGGTGAGCCCTGGGTCTGACATACTGGAGCAGGAACCCGAGGAAGTAAAGCTGGGCTATGGATGGGAAGAAGAAAACGGACAGTACTGGAGTCAGAATCCCATTCCACATGAAAGTGTACACTGAGGAAAAATCAGACACAAACCAGAAAAACAAACTTACATATCGACTATGGGACACCACAAGATTAGAAGAACGGTTAGGGAAAGGCCCAAAGGGGTTTGGTATTCCCTGAGGCCGAGACTGGGCTTCGAACACACTGCAGAGCATGGCCAATGTCTGAACATCCCGGAGTCGGCAATAATGAGCCAACCTGAAGAAAAAGATGAAAGGAAAGAAAACAAGTCAAGGGAAGGGATTGAGGAAGCCTATCACAGTCATGGTGGTTACTTCCATAGGGTAGGATAGGCGGACTCTTGATTCTGCCTCAAAAATCTGTCAGGGGCCGGCCCGGTGGCGCACTGCTACAGTGCGCCGCTTGGGAGTGCGGCGGCGCTCCCGCCGAGGGTTCGGATCCCACATACAGACCGGTTCCCGCTCACTGGCTGAGCGAGGTGCGGGCGCAACACCGAGGGTTGCGATCCCATTGCCGGTCCGGTCCGGTACGGGCGCGACACTGAGGGTTGCGATCCGTTGCCGGACACGAAAAAAGACAAAAAAAAAAAAAACCTGTCAGGAGCTGGGGCTTCTACAGACAGACCCCATGGTTTGGCCTACTTTGAGTTTGGCTAAGTTTGTTTTGGAATAAAAGGTAACAATGTATTACAAATGACCTAGATAACCAGTCTGAAAGCTTCTGGTTGGCATTCAGGCATGGGGTCAAACATGAACATAGCTTCTCTGAGAACTAAGTAGACTAACCTAACATCTGCATGAGGCAGTACATGCTCGCTCAGCCTCCCAGCTCTGAGGAAGAATCATCCTGCTTTTTGGGGGGTTCCTGTATACATCATTCATATAACCTAAAGCTGTGTGAAGGTGCTCAGAGAACACTGGATACAACAGTGTGGCAAGCAGGCAATAGACTCTGGAGGTGGAGTTATGAATATGAGCTATTAAGTGAGAATGACAAGGAGTATTTTTACCTTTTAGGTACTCATATCCCCTTTGTCCTTTCAGGACCACTGTGCTAGAACGTAAGTTAGGGACCAGAAGGACTTTGCCTTTGTGATGGAATTACAGTGACACCTTCCTAGCACTCAATGCCTAACATATATAAGTGTTTTCTCACTCACTGTCTTATGTGAGCCTCACCTGAAGTGGGCAGAACAAGCGTCACATCCCTGAACAAGGAGGCAACAGGAGTAGGAGCACAGGCCCAGGTCTGGCCTCCACAAGTCAGCAAAGCAAACCTCAACCAGAGGGAAGGACACTTCCTCTGCCCAGGGCCTGGGCTTCAATGTTGTGGAGATGCCAGTGGTTTTACTTTGTGGTAAATTATTTTGTATAGTATAATTCCAGCTTGCCATATTTCAGGGCAGCAAATTGAACACAAATTCAATGTTTTATGAACTACCTAACAGGGTAAAAGCATTGTGGCCTTTGGAAAACATGAATGCCAACATGCAATCCTCTAATCTGCTCTCAGGGGTAAAACCCTACAACACCCAAGGAGAAATTTACCATCACAGGAGCTTAAACTCCTGTGTTCAGTCTGATGTGACTGATGGACTAATACATGAATCTCTAAAAGACACATGAGTCTGAGGGGTCTCAAATCCTTGTTGTAAATGACAAATATTTTACAGTTCCTTCTGCTACAAGAAGTTAGTTCTGTACAGAAATTATTTCAGCACCAAAAGGAAAGATTGCACTTTTTCCTCATTCCTCAGGCCTCTGCACCTTTCTCTTAGGCAATAATATTTAAAGAGCTTACAGACCTAAAACTGACATCACTCATTTTCCTCACTGTTAGCTCTCAAAACCTACAGGGATTCCAGCAGCTGTCGCCCAAACGGATGTCGAGCCCAGGGTGTTTCCAAATCTGGGTCAGAC
Source organism: Galeopterus variegatus (assembly GCF_000696425.1). NCBI lineage: Eukaryota > Metazoa > Chordata > Mammalia > Dermoptera > Cynocephalidae > Galeopterus > Galeopterus variegatus. The sequence continues at coordinate 34,497 of NW_007734777.1, forward strand.
TTCGGACCAAGGCAAAGATCTGTAGCTACTGTAGCCAGCGACCAAACCTGGACAGATCAAAGAAAAACATTCAAACTCAAACTGGGGAGGACAGGAACAGAAGCTACGAAGGAACCCCACCTACTCTCCATAACTAGCCTTGCTAGTCTGAGAGCAGCAAGACCTACTGAATCAGAAATTGCATTTTAACATGATCCTCGGGACTTGTGTGCACTATAAAGTTTGAGAAACACTAGCCTCAAAAACTTTCATTCAGCAAACGTCAGAGAAATTACACAGTGCAATAATTTCAACAGTTCATCTACTTAACCACTAATCATATGACTTTTTCTGCTGCTTCATTAATGAACTGGGTTGGCAGGGAGCAAAAAAAGAAAAAAAAAAAAAACATTTTGTGTCACAGGTAAGATTGGCCCTTCTTCACTCAAATAATGAAAAACTTTGTCATCTTCATTACAAAAGTTTCAAGATACTCTGTAAAGCTAAAGAAAAACAGGCCTTCCAAAATCAAGGGTTTGCATCCCTGTACTAGCCAGCTGCCAAAAAAAAAAAAAAAAAAAAAAACAAAAAAAAAAAAAAAAAAAGGCCAAGACAAAACAGACTTGGCTTCCTTTTTGTTGACAACAAATCTGAAGGATATTACCAAACTTGAAATATCACTGTGCCTGGAGGCATCAAGCAGAAACTAATGTCCATTAAGTGCTTGTCAAATCCAAGGACATGCTAAATATATCAGGTCATAAACAAAGCCCCCATCCATTGGGGCTGGCCAGTCATCTCAGTTGGTTAGAGTGTGATACTGGTAACATCAAGGTCCAGGGATCGGTCCCTGCACTGGCCAGCCACCAAAAAAACCCATGAAAAAACAAAAAACAAAAGAAACAAAGCCCCCATCTCCTTAATATCTTCAAAAATTGAAATACTACTTTTAGAAAACCTTTCTTAGTAGCAACTACCAAACTTGAAATATCACTGTGCCTGGAGGCATCAAGCAGAAACTAATGTCCATTAAGTGTTTGTCAAATCCAAGGACATGCTAAATATATCAGGTCATAAACAAAGCCCCCGTCCATTGGGGCTGGCCAGTCATCTCAGTTGGTTAGAGTGTGATACTGGTAACATCAAGGTCCAGGGATCGGTCCCTGCACTGGCCAGCCACCAAAAAAACCCATGAAAAAACAAAAAACAAAAGAAACAAAGCCCCCATCTCCTTAATATCTTCAAAAATTGAAATACTACTTTTAGAAAACCTTTCTTAGTAGCAACCCATCATTGTACAACCACTATCTGGAAAACACTATATTACACTCTTTGAGAAGCTCAAAAGGAAGAATATATGAACTCTGAATCAAGGAGTCTATAACTAAGAAAAAGAAGAAGCAAATAAAAATGCTGAAAAACAACTAGAGAAACATCAGACATGAAAAATCAATTAAACTATGTGGCACACATAAAAATACACACAAGTATCATTTAAAAGGAGAAACTTGAAGGTTCCATTCATCTCTATAATCAGTGACCCACCTGAATGGTTAAGAAAGAAGTTAATGGCTTTTTGGGATAGGATAGGATGTTTACTACCCTGGCTGACAATTTAGGCTGTTATTTCCTCACTTTATAGTACACATTTCCTAAATACCTTCAACAGATATGGTGACACTTAGGCTTATTTATGCAACTCTTTGCAAAAATAGTAAACATGTCATCTTCAACATGGCCATAAAGAAGAACAAGAAAAATTCATCAAGCATTTTTACTGATGTAATTTCTCTGTCCTATTAAACAATACCATGTCACAAATGGTAATTACAAGAACAGCAGCAGTAATTATACCATATATTAAGCATTTACCATCTACCGAATATAGTTATAGGACTTACATATATTACTTTATTTAATTCTCATAATGACTTTAGAAGTATTGCTACCATTTTATAGTCGAGGAAGTTGAGGTTCAGAAAGACTAGGTGGCTTGCCTATGATCACATAACAAAAATGTGCCAGAGCCCAGATTTAAGCCAAGTCTGTCTGAACACAAGTCTTCCCACTTCACTTGGACTGGCCTGCCCTTCTAAATCAACTCTGCCAGAAAAGTACAAAAAACTTTAAACAAAGAAACAAAAATCTTTAGGAAGTCATTTTTCCTCAGAGAATGTTTTTTTCAGAACATGAATCTTGGGTCACTGCATTTAACAGACTTCTTACCCACCCCATGAGGAAATTATTCTTAGGATTCTCATTTTACAGACATAAACAGAGGCTGAGAGACTCTGAAATAACTTGCCCAGGGTTACTTGGCTGGGAAGCCATGTTGGCCCCCAGCCTACACTGTCAATTTTGCACCTTTCTACGAACCTAGGGAGCTGGGTCCTTACAGAACTAGATCAAAGCCATGACTGAATTTCTCCTAAAAGGGTTTTGGGCAAAGACTTGACAGTGTTTATTAGAAGACAACTGGAAACTTATGGATTTCTTAATCTGACAAAAATCAAGGAAAGGCCTTAGCTTTAACTTATTTGGGGCATTATAAGGAAAAAACAACTGAGCTGACAGGAAAACAGCTAGTAGCCTCCATTGCTCAGTCTAATCCTCACCTAAAGAATGAGGGTGCAGTAGGGGAAGAAAATAGATTAGTGGTTGCTCAGGGTTGGGGGCAAGAAGGGATTGATAGATGACAGTAAAGGGGATGGGGTTTCTTTTTGGGGTAAAAAATATTCTGAAACTGTGGTGACGGCTGTACAATCTATGAGGTTATTACACAGTTAATTGGGTTTGTCAAAAGGGAGAATATCCTGGGTGGGCCTGACCTAATCAGGTGAGGCCTTAGAAAGAAGGTGAAGCGTCTGGGAGCCATTCCCCTGGTCCGAAGAAGATAAAATTCATAGAAGAGTTCTATAGCTATAAGGGACTGAATTCTGTTGATGACCTGAACAAGCCTGGAAGAGGACCCTGAGCATGGATCCAGTGAAGCCATTCCCAGACTCCTGACCCATGGAAACTGTGAGATGATGAATAAATGTTGTTTGAAGCTTCTAAGTTTGTGGTAAGTTGTTATGCAGCAATAGAAAGCTAATACATTGGGCTTCTCCTAAAACTGCTTTTAAAGAGAGTTCCAATACCTTAAAAAAATAATTTTGCTAATCTTGACTAAGTGATAAGCATAGTAAACTTGACGTTTTGAACTTACATGTACAGTTCTCCCAGTGCTTTGTGAACAGGAAGGAGGCATGCAACATCCTGGATGATGACTTTCCCAGCAGCCTTGATCTGTCGATTGCCAGAGTCTGATCCCTCACGCTTACTTTTCCACCGCCTTGATTTCTGGGGGAGATGACAAGATATAACTAACGGGGACTTTAATGCACAGAAAACTAAGTAGCAGAGCACATCATATTTTGGGTCATTGGTAATTTGCAAAGAGTTTAAATTACATCATGCCCATAATTACATGAATTGGTATCTGTAGGAAATAAAAGGATGACAAAGGGCATTGAGCTCTTGACCCAAAATCCTGACAGGAAAATAAACACCTACTGCAGGGATATGCATTCTGCAGGTGCTCAAAAATAGATACCACGAAGCCAGAATTAATTAATTAGTTAATTAATTTTTAAAAACAGCAGGTAAATAAGTTAGTAAAGACCCCCAAAATGTGGGAGAAGAACAGTTTGTAGGTTAAGTTCAGTAGTGGGTTCAAAGTTATTGCCTAAAACTGATCAGTTTTTTTCTTCTCAGACTCTTTCAACATAATGTAGTGAAAATTTAATTCTGACATAGCAGTGCGGCCTCTGCAAACCTTAATCTATGGTAGGAAGAGACATTTGGTAGCTCGAGGAGAATTACCCTGTTTTTCTAGCAGACTTGAATTATTTCTAAAAGTGATCATTTTAGAATGTCAAAAATACTTGAATTGAGGGACTTGGGAAATGGAAGATCATGAGCAAGTGTCCCACTTCCCCAGAGCCTTACCTATAAGTGGCTTATAAATGTGTGAAGAGCCTGTACGTGTGAAATGAGAGATGTCCTGGAAAACAAGAATTATTACAGTGTAGCCCCACCTGGTATCGTCAAAATGACAACCAGCCAAGGGAGCAATATTCTATTTTATTTTACTGCCGAAAGTCAAAAAGGAAGTCACCAAAGCGACTCAACTAAGGAAGGAGTGACAATATTTATTAACAAAGGAGGCAAAAGGAGTTAGTGAAAGGGCTGCAATTTGGAGTCAAAAAACCAAGGCTTAATGGTCTTACTACCACAAGCACTGGCTAAATATGACACTGAGCAAGTTACTTATTTATTGTGAATTTAACTCATGCGTGTCACTCTTGCCTTGCTCTCTTATAACTGTGGCTAATCTCCCAAGGTTAATAAGGGTATAATGAAAAGTTATGGACGCAAACTGTATAAACTGAAAAGTGCAATCTAAAAATACATAATTATTGTGAATTTATATATACTCTTAAGAATTTAAATTAGATCATTATTTAGATTACTCACAAGTAAATTCGTGTTCCACAAGTGATTTTTATACAATCACTCTTCCATGAATTAGTTGTGGTCTAATTTCAGGCATTTCTGACCACTGGTGATGTCCCATCTAATCCCAAAGCTGCCCAATGCATGTAACTTCCTTTAGGAACCTACTAAATCCAGGACACCTGGACTTAATTCAGAGCAGGTAAATGAAAAAGTTTAAAGTAACTGTGAATTGTTTATCATAATTTGTAAATTCATATGCTACACTATTAATTTAGAACCTTAACATATTTAATCTTAAGAAGCAGTTCAGTTACTATTTACTATTTATTCCTACACGTCATTATTCTGCAAGACAAAGGGAAGCTTAATCTATTACTGTAAGGTAGCTCTTCAATTCTCTACTTGCCCTCGTTCTTATCTAAACAAGAATTATGTACATACTCACAAAAATACTATCCTTTTAGCCACAAACATCCTGACATGGGTGCAAGTTAGAGGAGGATGTGTTAAAGAGCAAACAACCTGTCAGAATGGGCTGGAGCCAGGCAGTGTTAATGACATAGATAGATGGAGTCACACATGCACTAAGTACTACGACATGGCCTGTTTCAGGGAGGGTAATTTAGCATACATCTACCCTGCAGTGACAGTGAAAAGTACAAGATGGTAACCATGACAGGGAAGGGATAAGGTAAACAAACTCCTTTCACTGTGATTTTCATTCAGGTTTCCAAAAGTTTAAAAATTCCAAGAAATGACACATCCACAGGTTCCACATAATTGGTCATCTCAAATGACATTAGGGTACTGGACTTTTTTAAAAAAAATCTGGGCTAAAAAGATTCCACCTGCAATGGAATATGATCCATTTATCTTGGTCTTTGGATTGGTTGGGAGGCTTCTAAAACACTGTTCCAGGCAGTCACTCTGTCTCCTTATCACAAAGAGAAAATGAGAAGCACTTGAACAGTTAGCAATTGTCATTAGTTCAGTTTAATCACACAGTTGCAATAAATGGAGGCCTCGTGAAGGATGGGGTCAACTAGCTTGCAGAACACACTGAAAATAGCCAGCTTCCTGACTTTTTAAGCAAACCTAATAAAAGAATATTATTCATTATACTAAGGCCCATGTGCCAAAAGTGACTCATCTGCAAGTAGACTAGCTCATTTGAAAATGATGAATTACAAAAGTCCAAGTGTACAAATGTTTGACTTAGGATTTAAAGACTTGTCTGTGGTTATTACAACAATATTAGCTCCCACTTACGGATGCTCACTCTGCTGGCATAAGCCTCACCACAGCTTGATGACAGAGGGGATATCACCTACATTTTACAAGTTTACTCAAGGTCACAATCGTAACAGCTGAGATTTGAACACAGGCCTGTCAGGCTGCTAAGCCCATTCTAGTTAGCTTGCTCTCCAGTATATGATTTTTAGAATAAAAAGAAAAAAAAAAAGTCCTTACTAAGCTACCTGTTAATACGTAAATGGTCTGATACATGTTTAAATGGAGCCGTTTCTGCACATGACAAGATTACCGTCTGATTCTAGCAAGGCCTATCCTACAATCACTTGCTTCATTAGTCACGTTTCTGCCAGGCATTGTCACTGCGTTCTGCTGAGCCAGAGTAGTTGGCCGGAGTGCAGCTCCTGAAGCTCCACAGCTTTACGTGGGCCAAGCCAGATGCTGTATTTCAGGCCAAGTTTGATAGTCTGTACCTCACATTGTTTTATCCCTTTTTGTGGACCTGGTAGGATTAGGGACGTTCAGATAGAAGAAAACTCAGAGTCCAAAGAGATGTCTTAGGACTCTTCCCCCATTTGCAGCCTTGGGTTACAGAGATCAGTAGAAACAAACCAATGTAACCCATCAATAAATACTTGATGAAAATGTAAAGACAGCAGTCTTTGACAACTGCAATTATCCTTCACTGAATTATGGAAATCATAGTCTGTATTTCCTGGAACTTCTTGAGACATCAGGCTTCTAGATGTTCATGTGGTCTGAACTGGATGCACAGGAGGCACTTTAAGCAACCTCACTCAGCTGCCTTTGAGCCTCCAACAGAAAGAGGTTCTCCAACACAGGGTCACCCTAATTGTAGCTGCCATCAGGAATCAAGCTGTAAAAGCAATTATGGGACAGCACTATTAGGGTTTTTTTTTCCCAATCCAACAAGGAATAACCGCAAAACATTATTAAAAATCTTTAAGCAAACATAAAACAATGTGGGTTTTTGTTTTTTAAAAAAATTTGTTGGTTGGTGATTCTAAAAGAAGAAATAGCCCCTGTTCAGGCTGTAGATGTCACTCAGTATTCCTGTCCAGTTGCCAGTTATTCTGGGGAATTCAAACATAACAAGGCTGCTTAAACGAAGATAGGCTAAATCTCAATTCAGATATTAGTTCCTTGCTGCTCCCCAACAAGTAGATGGACCATTTCTCAGGGTGTTTCCTCCAGTGCTCTGGCAATAAAAAGGGCTCATACTGCATCCACACCTCCCCAAAGTCTTCTCTTTCCCTTTATATCTTGCTGGTGACTTTAGGAGTCTCTCTTGTCTGTACAACTATCAGGTCACAACACACAGAGTTCTCTTGGGATTCTTTGATTCCAGAGAACAATGACATACTAGGTTATGGTGTGGCTAATCTTTCTGGGTTGGGGAAGGCACTATGGGCTAAAAGCCCCTAAACCTCCTGCATCGCTCCAGTACCACTCTGACGGGCTGACATGTGGACACTTTTCTGTGCAGGAAAGTTGGCACTGCTGGGACACAAAGGACTCTGCATTTCTCTTAGGTCTTTTTGATACTCAATCAACATAAAATACCCCTTCCCCATGGATTTCATGAGGCAGGATTGAGGGAAGAGAGACAAAGCAAGACGGACAAATCATTATGTGGTGAGCCCCTCTGAATATACCAAGAAGGTGTTCATGGAGTTGTGGCAAAGAGGACAGGGAAGAAAGGGGAAAGGGGGTGGGAGGGAGGCATTGGTGCAAATAGCACTGAATGACAACCAACAGCCAGCTCGCGACTGTACCACCAGTGTTACTGCTACAATCAAAGGCAACATTGATGCCAATAAATGGGTTAAATGTAAAAACAGCCCAAGAATAAGCCACCAACTGCTTCGCAGCAACCCCATCAATGGATGCATAATTAGCAGAGTGGGCAGTGAGTCAACATAAGTTCCTATTTAAATAGCAGCAGGAGCAGTGACTCCTGGAAAATCAGTGGAAATTCAGCAGTCTAGTTGGCTGGGACAGGCTTTTTGAGGAAAGGTGGCCATGTTGGTGGTTCCACCTACAAGTTGTTGGCAGCAGTGGTACATGCTAATTGGGGCTCCCAATTTCAATTGGTTTTTATATGAAAAGGCTACAGGACTCTTCCCCTAAATATTCTTTTCACCAAATGAAATTTACATAAAGCCTCAAGGCTGCCTTGCACAGCTTGAGGTCACCTTGGCACTACTGAAACATGAAGGGGATGGGAGAGGAAGACAGAAGAGGGGAAATGGCCAATAGGAGTGAGTAAGAAAGAAAGAAAAGGAAAAGGGGATGGCCACAGTACAGGTTTCATTGTCAATGCAAAATATTGATGGTATAGAAAAAATTTGTTCCAGAAAATTCCTAAAGGATTAAAAACTAGCTATATGTAATGCCAACAAAGCAGGTGGGCACTTCCCTCTCTGAACTAGACCAAGACTATAAAAACAGACAGACAAAATGGCAAAGCCTCTTATATCTTCCTCCACTCCCCCCATGCCAAAGGTAGGCATTTGGAAGCTCCGTGAAATTACACTAATGCTCCAAGTGAAATCAGGTGAGCTAAAGGCTTACAATCAGGGTTCTCAGCAAGAAACCCAGCGTTAAGTTTCATTTGCAAAGAAGTCCCTTCAGGATCCTCAACAATATGAACCCATTTGAAACTATGTGATTGAAGGTGAAGCCAGTCCTTGGTGCCTGACTCCACAAGGCAAAAAATTTATTGTTGCTGGTCCTGAAAACCAGCCAGCCTGTCATTTCAGGTTCCTCAAAGCCAGGCAGGTGGCATTTTATTCTTGGGCCTTTGGGCAGAGACAGGATTAGTTAAGGAGGCATTTGCACAGCGCACAGTACCGGGAAGTCGTTAATTGCTTGTATGGACCAACGTCGCCGGGCAGAGCGAGGAGACATCTGTGCGTGAAAACGTTACACCCGGAAGAGGGAAGAAAAACACCAAGAAAATTAAAAGGGAAAAATATAGAATAAAATGAAAGCTTCCCACACATCTGATGGATTAAATGGTACCATAAATACTGCAAAATCAGATTGGAATACTGGAAATCTGAAGCTAAAGCACAGCAGTACTTGGATTCCCTCACCTCCCTCCTAGCCCTTCGCAAGCTTCAATGTCATTATTCTCTAGTCACACTTCAAGGTATAAAGAGGGGACGTCAACGAAGCTCTGACAAAGAAGCTCCAATCCAGGTTGGAGCACTCTGACAAGGACTAAGATCACAATGCAAGTGGAGAAACAGGAGGAAGACTGTTCTCCCCTTTAACAGGTGAGAAGGAGAATGTGTACTGAGAGTACATTCTCATTCCTAAAAAGGAAGAATTTCTTTGATAGGCTCAATACCAATTTTTTTTTTTTTTTTGGGGTGTGGTTGGGGGGGGGGCAATGAAGGAATTGGCTATCTTTTTTTTTTTTTTTTCCCTTTTTGTCTTTTTTCGTGACCGGCAACGGACCACAACCCTCAGTGTCGCACCCGTACCGGACCGGGACCGGCAACGGTATCACAACCCTCGGTGTTGCTCCCGCACCCCGCTCAGCCAGTGAGCAGCCAGTCTGTATGTGGGATCCAAACCCTTGGCAGGAGCACCGATGCACTCCCAAGCGGCGCACTGTAGCAGTGCGCCACCAGGCCGGCCCCAGGAATTGGCTATCTTAATGTTGGGACTGCAGGACTATCTTCAGACTGATGCAGGAGGAAGCAGGGGCCCTGGAGAGAGGAGGGGCAGCAGGAGCTAAGGCTGAAGAGGCCCATTCCTACAGGCGCTCTTGCTAACCACATGAGCATTTGTTTACAGAGATCAGAAAGTATCCTATTGACCTAAAGACCTCCCCAGTTATTTACATGACAGCTATTTTAATAACATAAACTGAAGCAAGGGTGGGAGGTTGAAAAAATTTTTAAATGTTTGTAAGGCAATGCCTAATGTTGATCATAAGTTCTGGGCCTCCTGAATTACCCAAGGAAAAAGCAATATTTCATCAGCTATTAATAGTTGGTTCACTTGCCAAATGAATGTTAGCATCTCCCTGTGCTTTCTGATTTCCTATGAAATTCAATGGTTCTTTAGGTCTCTCACATTTTAAAATTTTCAGGAGCAAACCTTGGAATTCCATCCGGAGAACATTTGGATCAATATAACAATATGACCTAAGTAGAACAGGTTAAAAACACACACAGAAAAAAAACAAGAGAAACAAATAATAATCTCCAAATGGCTCTACAAAGATTTTTTTGTAACCTCAAAAATACTCTATAATTCCTCCATTGCTATGCCTTAATGCAGTTATATTCTATTCCTTTATTCTCACTCATTTAAAGCTCTCAGGAGTAGAGATCTAAAAGGGAATAAAAACATGTAGGAGAAAAATTGGGGCTGAAAACAAAGACTTAAGCACAGAGAAATTTAGTAAACTGGAATTGTTCCCAGAACAAAAGTAATAAAAGTGATATCATTCGACATGTGAAACTAGACAACTAAGGATTAGAAAATACTCCTCAAGGAGTACTGACCTTCATGAGGAAGATAAAATATCCTACAGAAGACATCACTGCAGTATTCCATTTCTAAAATTCCCCCATTTGCCCCATTTAAATGGGACGAACATGAACAAGCTTCAAGGAGACATAAATTATTAAATTCATCACGAAATAACTGACATTCATTTTCACCTTCTTAACCTATCAGGTTGAACCATATGAAACTTTTTTTTGGTCAAAAATGGTCAAATATCAGCAATTTCATATGACTGAATCCAATAATTATTATATGTCACCGTTAAAATGTGTCCCCCTTCCCCAGGGTTTCTGGGGCTCTTGTAATGTTCTATTCCTTGAACTATGTGACTGTTAGTTAACTCACTGAACTATTCACTTATGATTTGTGAACTTTTCTATACGTATTTCATATATCAATGCTAAAGTTTCATATGAAATTATAATAAAAGTGTCCCCCCACTTTATTTGGTCACTATTTGAAATAAAACATATGTCACACTAGGGGATTATAATAGCCTGTTTTCTGTGGAGAAGCAGCACACTGGCATCAATGCTAAAGTTTCATATGAAATTATAATAAAAGTGTCCCCCCACTTTATTTGGTCACTATTTGAAAAAAAACATATGTCACACTAGGGGATTATAATAGCCTGTTTTCTGTGGAGAAGCAGCACACTGGGAACAACCCCAAACTGAAATATCACAGTCCTTCCTCCACTCCCCAGTAGCTCCTGCCTGCTAAAAGATAATTATCCATGTTCTTTTGGTCCCTCTTTATGATTATGGTGTTTGTAGTAAAAGAGGCCAGATCATCAAAAACATGAACATAGGCTTTATAAATGCTTTTGCATTAGGAAAGACCCCATCTTGGAACTGCAGTTATTTTGACTACAGATGGGCTTTGCATGCCACCACAAAGTCAAAAGTGCTAGTCAATCTATTTTGCCCAATCCAAACCCAAACATGGATAGCACATGACGTGAATCAAAGGGGAATTGAGAATTGCCTCTTTGACTAAAAGATCTCCTCAACCTGGTCCTGACACAAGAATATTCCCACATTTACCCAACCATGACTTTGTTTGCCTTTTATGCCAATAAAATGCCTTAGTTCCAGCTAGTTTATCAAATTATCTATCCAGTTACCTCCTAGCTTATGGAAAAATAAAAAAAGAACTAAACAGTTTGAATATCAAGGATGTGGGGAGGATAGAGTTTAGTAGGTGTTCCAAGGAGGTCTGTGACAGACAAGGGAACAGAATTCCCTCAGAGATGTGAGGAAAGGGACTACAGAAACTTGGCCAGGAAGGCAACAAAAAAATCATTTTCCCTATTCAACTGAATGGTTTTGCCCCAGACCGGTCCAGTCTAAAGCATCAGTTGATGCCACTCATTTCAGTCACATACAAGTCTAAAACCAAAGTCACATATGGTCAACTACCAGTGTGAAGCAAGAAGGCTAGACACTGTACCACAGTTGAAGCGAAGACACCTCTAATACTTGCTAGAAACTGGCGTAATATTTAAAATAATTTAGTTTTTTAAAAACAAATTTTAATTAGAAAATCCATTATTTCTCATTTAGGGAGGCACAACAACAAAGAATTTATAAGGACCAAGTTTGGGCAGTAACTTAGTGGTAACTGTTTAAAACGTCAGCTAAAAGCCAGGCTCTCAATCTGACTACACAGAGTTCTTAGAATCATTCCTACGCTCTGCCAATGTTCTGTACATTGCTGTCACCAAAGGTTACTGACAGGTTAATGATAACTACCTTAGGGATAATGAGTTCCTTAAGAATCCAGGAACATAAGGACAAGTTCAGGTGGTTTTTGTATAAACTGGCCCATTCAAATTGGTACTTAACTGTAGACTTAGCAAAAGAACAAAACCTATTTGAGATTAACTTTAAACTTTCTCACAACTATGAAGTCCTAAAATATATCAAGATCCCAGCCTTCAGAAGCACTCCTTAATTTGCTGACAAATATAAGAATGCCAAGGAAGACCTGGAGCTAAATTATTCTACCCGAGATAATGGGAACCAACTCAATGAATGGGGATTTCAAGGAAAGGATTAAATGGGGAGTGAGGAATATGGGTTATAAAAAATAACCCCTCTCCCTCACAATTTTTTTTTTTTTTTTGATGGCTGGCTGGTGAGGAAATCCAAACCCTTGACCTTGGTGTTACCAGCACCGTGCTCTCCCAAGTGAGCTAACCAGCCAGCCATGTCACACACAATCAACAGTAGTTAAAACCAACTGCAAGGAATAAAGCAGGGGACTGGCCAGTTAGTTCAGTTAGAGCACAGTGCTGATAACACCAAGGTCCAGGGTTCCACCCCTGTGCTGGCCAGCTGCCAAAAAACAACAACAACAACAAAGCAATGATCTTTCTTGAACAAACTAATTATGAACGCGAAAGGCTAATTTAGCTGCTGTGCATGGCAGGCAGGGAGACAAAGAACAAGAATCCAGGAGAAGGGGTGAGAATCAAAGGCAATGGCTCTGGCACTTACCCGCTCCTTGTAGTAGAAGGAGCTGACGGAGACCTGCTCTTTCTCACTGCGAGTGGGGCTCCCACTGTATAAACGAAGGTTCCCAGGGGCCTCTGTGCGGATCTTCATCGGCGCAATCAAGCCAGTATGATAAGCAGACAAGGCCGAGAGAGATCTGCAGTTGAAAAAGAGAATTATCCACACTGGCTGCAGTCTTTTCATATTTCTAAGTAGCGTTATTCTTAACACTTGATGAAACCATAGAGGAAAAGATGAACAAAATGGGAAGAAATTGGAAACAAAAAAAGGCCAAATAAAACTTCTAGAACCGAAAAATGCTTTATCTACAGAAGTATACAGTGCTTCTATGATGGTATACGTAGAAAATTCAAAGGCATCTACAAACTACTAGATCTAATAAGTGAATTAAGATACAAGGTCAATCTACAAAAATCTATTTCTATATACTAGAAATAAACATTTGGGAAATAAATATTTTAAAAATTTTATTCACAATAGCATCAAAACATATCAAATACCTAGGAACAAATTTATTTATTTATTTATTTTTAAAAGACGACCGGTAAGGGGATCTTAACCCTTGACTTGGTGTTGTCAGCACCACGCTCACCCAGTGAGCGAACCAGCCATCCCTATATGGGATCCGAACCCGTGGCCTTGGTGTTATCAGCACCACACTCTCCCGAGTGAGCCACGGGCCGGCCCCATAGGAACAAATTTAATGAAAAAAATGCACACTGAAAATACACAATATTGCTGAAAGAAATTAAAGACCACACACAACAAAGGAGAGATATACCATGCTAGTGGACTAGAAGATTCCATATTGTTAAGATTTCAATTTACTCTAAATTGATCTATAGAGTCAACACAATTCTAATCAAAACATGAGCATGCTTTTTTGTAGAAACCAATTAGTTGATTCATTGGAAACACAAAAGGCTTACAATAGCCAACACAAAACTCAACAAGAATAATAAAGTTGGAGGACTTACACTATCAGATTTAAAGACTTACTGTATAAAACTACATTATGAATGTAGTGGTGGCATACGAGAGACAAATAGATCGAAGGGAAAAACGAATCTTGAAACAGACCACCAATACGTGGTCAATTGATTTCCACCAAAGGCATCAAAACAAATTCAGTGAAGAAAGGAAACCTTTTCACAAATGTGCTAGGACAGACGCTGGCCATGTAGCTCACCTGGGAGAACATGGTACTAATAACACCAAGGTCAAGGGTTCAGATCCCCTTATCGGCCAGCTGCCCCCCCCCAAAAAGGTGCTAGAACAACTGTTTACCTCTACTGAATAAAATAAACTTTGACCCCTACATCACATCATATACAAAAATTAAGAGGGGGTGAGAGGGAAGAGAAGTGATGGACTAATGGGTACAAAACTATGCTATCTAACCTAAGTAAATCATTGCACAGTATATGCATGTATTAAAACAACATACCATAAATACGTACAAGTAATGTTAAAAAATAAATAAAATTTTAAAAAATGCATTCTTGTCACTGTTGCATTATGACTGCACTTTTATATAAATCTTATTGTATGTAAAAAAAATTAGGTACTATAACACCAAGGTCAAGGGCTCAGATTCCTGTAACAAGCAGCTGCCAAATAAATAAATAAATATTAATTTGAAATGAATCACAGACCTTAAATAAG
>NW_007734777.1:49054-63592 GCF_000696425.1 Galeopterus variegatus
AAGCATTATGGCTGCACTTTTATATAAATCTTATTGTATGTAAAAAAAATTAGGTACTATAACACCAAGGTCAAGGGCTCAGATTCCTGTAACAAGCAGCTGCCAAATAAATAAATAAATATTAATTTGAAATGAATCACAGACCTTAAATAAGGAATTTAAAACTATAAAGCTTTTAAAAGAAAACAGGATATTTTCATGATCTTGGGGTAGGCAAAGATTTTTAGACAAAACACAAATATAATTATCCATAAATTTAAAAATAAATAAATTTGATAAATTGAACATCATCAAAATTAAAAACTGCTATTTATCAAAAATCATTAAGGAGGAAGAAAGACAAGCCACAGAGTAGAAAAAAAATCAATACATACATCCAGCAAAGGATTTACAACCAAAATAGATTACTACCACAAATAAATAAGAAATACAGTCCACCAAAATGGCCAAAATATGTGAGAACAGGCACATCACAAAAGAATATACCCAAATTGTCAATAAGCACACAAATGCTCCTCAGCATCATTAGTCATCACCCTGGAAATGCAAAGTAAAATCACAATGAGATCATATTACACACCCACCACAACAGCTAAAGTTGAAAAGACTGGCAATACCAAGGTGTGGAGAGAATGCGGAGCAACCAGAGCTCGGAAACATTGCTGGTGAGAGAGTAAATGGCATGACCACCGGGCACAAACTTTACAGCAATTTCTAAAATGTTAAACATACACCTATCCGATAACTCAGTAATTCCACTCCTTGTATAGAGAAATCAATATGTATGTACATAAAAAGACATGTGTATCTGCGTTTACTCACAATAGCCAAAAACTTGAAACAATCCAAACGTGCATCACAGGAGAATGAAAAAACAAACTGTGTTATATCCACACAATGGAACCACTGATAACGTGCAACAATGCGGATCAATTTCAATAATATTAGGTTGTGCAAAGTAAGCTAGACATAAAACAGTTGATGCTATTTTATCTCAGTGAAGTTCAAGAATAGGCAAAACTAAATTCAGATGATAAAAGTCAAGATAGTGGTTTCCTGTGGGTGATAAGGACGTGGGAAAAGAGACGGGGAACTTTTAGAAGTGAGTTCAATGCTCTATATCTTGATCTCAGTGTTAGTCATAAAGCGGTACCCTTCAGATTTGTGTATTGTAAATTATACCTCAATAAAGTACTGTCAGCAAAACAGTACTTCTGATCCAAAGTCCAGATAAAGATATTCATTGTTTCCCTTCGAGAGTAGGTGATTGTTTTCCAGTCCAACCTTTCCAATAAGGAATCCGATGCAATGCAGGCATTTTATGTTACTTAACTCCCAGTTCTTGTGGGGCCAGGGTCTCATCTGCTGGGTGACTGCAGAGACTAGCAGCCTCCCAGTATAGAGGCAGTGTCACTGCACCACCATAACACGGTATAGCGGTAGTGTCTGCTTACGCACTTCAGCCACTACTCTTCCTTTCTTGTTAGCTCAGCTATTCATTCATAACTATGCTAATTATATTGTATCCAATATATTCAGGTATCTGTAGCAAGAAAGTTTCCAAGTTGTCTTGATCATCATATTGCAAAACCACAAGTTTATCTATGTACTGTCTTAAAGTTTAAAAAAACCAGTAGTCGTAACAGGGAACACAGTTAGGGCCCTTCCAATGTGCCAGGGAGTGTTTGAAATGCTTTTACAGGGAATAATTCATTTAACATTCCCAGCAACTAAAGGAGGTGGGCACTATTACCATTTTAATGTTACTGTTGAAGAAACTAAAGCAGTTTAGATAACTTGCCCAGTGTCATAGAAAGACAGGGCTAAAATTTGGACCCAGGCAGTTTGGCTCTGAAGTCCATACTTCTATCTGCTATACTAGATTGCCTGTCCAAAAAAAAAAAAACAGAAAAATAATGAAGAGTAGATAGAAACATGTTCTGTTGTTAACAGTCACTCTCTCTGAGACATGGAAAAGGAAAGAAAGGGCTTTCACATTTTAATTTAAAACTTACACGTTGTTTGAGTTAAAATTTGGACCCAGGCAGTTTGGCTCTGAAGTCCATACTTCTATCTGCTATACTAGATTGCCTGTCCAAAAAAAAAAACAGAAAAATAATGAAGAGTAGATAGAAACATGTTCTGTTGTTAACAGTCACTCTCTCTGGGACATGGAAAAGGAAAGAAAGGGCTTTCACATTTTAATTTAAAACTTACACGTTGTTTGAGTTCCAGAATACTACTTCTGTAATTTTTTTTTAATTGCACATTTTTGGGAAACATTAGAAGTGGTAAATTAGTGTTGTGGGACTATAGATGATCTTTTTGATATTTTTCCTGTTTTATTTAATGTTAATTAAATTAAATAACAAAGTTAAAATAATTAAATAAATAATAAAGTAAGTAATACTTTAGCAATGGAGGAAAGCATATTAAAAAAGTTCAGTTGGTCTGAGGGTCGTGGATAATTGTTAAGCTGACTTAACTTTTTTTTTTTTTGGCAGCTGGCTGGTACAGGGATGATTTAACATTGTCTCCCCCCACAACCACATTTCACTAGCTTAAAAAAAAATAATTTGCCTTGTTTTGACAACAACTTTTATCAAGCTCCTCCTTCTATATGGTTCGGTAGTAACTTTACAGCAGAAACCTCAGCTTTTCTGAAATTTAATGAACTTAGATCATTCTCAAATAAATCTTAAAATGGAAGTTTACTGAAGAACTAAAACAAATTGTTCAAACACAGACTCAGTGGTCCTTCCCAGATTCTGCCCATTTCTGACCCCGTGAATGTAGATTATTGCTACAACTCCCAGACTCACCTCGGAGTAGGTTCTGTTGGAGACACTGCTCGATGCATCGTCATGGGTCTTGTGAAATATACCAGATAACCTGACAAAGGAGACAGTACATATGTACATAAGTGTCAATGAGCTGGACATGGGAAATCGTAAGGTACGACTGTTGATAGCTTTTTCTATCTTAACACACATGAGGGATAAGACACATTTGTATAAATAGCAAAGGCTTACAACTGCCATGATCTTTAACAGGAACAAAGGTCAGAATCTCCAGGATCCAGGATAGATGGGATGTATGTAGATTGGATAAAGACTTCACAGGCACATTATGTTTCCCTACTAGGGGACCTGTCCCCTGTTAAGGATCAGGGCTGTGAGTAAAGACTCAAATCTGAGCTTATGAGAATGAAAAAAATTAAGACTATCACTCTCGTGAACATTCTTAGGCTATATCCACAGACACTACTTCAGCGTCAGACCCTATAATACTACTACCAAAGTCTTTTTGAGTTGTCAGAAAATAAAACCAAAGAAAAATTTTGTGATGGAGATAATTATGCAGAATATATGACATTCTGATCTGCTCTCTCTCGAAATCTAGAATCAGAGAACCAAAAAGAAACCAACCTGCACCACAGAACCTCGCCCCAGAAGTTCTAGGAAAGGGAATATTGGCATCCTGGTATGACCCATAGGCAGTGGTCACCCGTGCAAATGTTGGTAAGGGTGGTGTGACAGAGTTTGGGAGTGCAAACGGGTTGCTGGAAGCGCTGTCTTCTTGGTTCTGAAATTTAAAAATCGATAAACTAAAAATCACAACCTGTCTCAAATCTGAATTACAAAATAACAACACAATACTACAAAAACCAGGGAGCTCATAATTTTAGGGAGAAAGAGATAAAACAAAACAGCCAAGCACAATTTCATGCTTCCCACCACAAAAGACTCGAGGCAAGAGACGAGCTGGCGCAGGCAGGGCTCCAAACAGCTCTGGTTGCGTTTCACTTTTTGCAGGGAAGTGTCCTTCAGGATCTAGAAGAGGCCCAAAATACAGTCAACAATAGCAGCATATTTCTCCTGATTGGCTTCCTGAAGAGTGCTTGGAAGCAGTGGTGATGCAGGGAAACTGGAACATGGTTCAACCTGAGGCTTCCAACACAACATACTACTTTCTACCTTCCCAGAAGCTCAAAGAGAAGGAGATTCATTCCTGAGCCTCCTAGGGAAGCCCTTTCCTTAGCCAAGGCAGGCACACGTGCTGGTTTTGAGAGGGCAGTTTCTAGTAATAGAAAGACTATTCTTTCTTTCTAGTGAATTCTGCCCCTTTCCTTTACCCCTCTCCTACCCTCTCCAGGAGAAATCTCAGCACCTTAGAAATAATACCCACTGGGCTGGCCCGGTGGCGCACTGGAGAGTGTGCCGCTTGGGAGTGCGGAGGCGCTCCCGCAGAGGGTTCGGATCCCATGTGGAGACTGGTTCCCGCTCACTGGCTGAGCGCGGTGCGGATGCGACACCGAGGGTTGCGATCCCGTTACCAGTCAGTAAAAAAGACAAAAAGGAAAAAAAAAAAAAAAAGAAAAAAAAAAAAAAAAAGAAAAAAAAAAAAAAAAAGAAAAAAAAAAAAAAAAAGAAATAATACCCACTGGGATGCATTGAAAATTGCTCTGAGTGGTACAAGCCAGGCGAAACAGATTTCACTTCAGTGAAAATTATATCTTTTTTTGTCCTTTAAAACTACAAAACCTAACATTTTAAGGTGCATGCTATAGGTATAAACTGACATACACACACTGAAGAATGGCATATAAACTGTACCTGCACTGTCTCTATCCACATGGGGATATTGAGAGCATGAAATGTCCCTAGTCCAAACTGAGAGGCACTGTGCATGTAATAGTCACAGTGAATGCTGAAGACTTAGTACCAAAAAAGAGTATAAAATAATTTCATATTGGTTATATGTTGATATGATAATATTTTGGATATACTGGATTAAGTAAAAATATTACTGAAATCAATTTATCTGCTACTTTTAATTTTTTTTTAGTGTGGCTACTAGAAAATGTAAAATTACATGTGGCCTGCATACATTTCTATTAGACAGGGCTAGCTGCTTGGCTGGCTACTTAGCTTGCTTGGTTAGAGTGTAGTGCTGGTAACACCAAACTCAAAGGTTCAGATCCCTGTACTGGCCAGCCACCAAAAAAAAAGGTAAATGACAATAAAAATACAATATATATATTTCTATCAGACAGCACTGAATTAGGCCTTTACAGACACTTCCTAATCCTATCACTTTATACCAGTAGAAAAACCTATCTTTGTTGTATGTCCAAACTAAGCAATGAAATATTCAGATTCCAAGTTCAACATGTCAAATAACACAAAATCTGAGTAATTAGCATTTTGGAGATCCTTAAGCCACTTGAAAAATTTCTGTATGACAACAAAATGGAACAATCAAGTGTGTATGATCCAAACTGGGCAAAAGATGACAATGTTCAGGTTTGTTTGGGTCTATCAGGACATTTCAGGTCCTTCGCTTGTGACACTGCTCAGACTGAAAAAGATGTGTCATCACCTGGCCTGATGATCTCGGGATAAACTGACACATCAAGTTTCTGAACCTGTAGGTTAAGGACCAGATGCTAGGCTGGGCCACCTCCATCCAGACACTGCTGTCCTTTTGTACACCTCGCCTGTGCAGCTTGCCAGCCTATCTCTAAGATAATATCAGCTCTTTTTATGGGATGGATTTTTTTTAAATGACCTTACACATTCTTCTTCTGGTTATAAAATATCTTTTAGCTTCAGAATACATCTTGCCTATTGTTTCTAGGTAAATGAAATTTATTGCAGGGTCCTTCACCTGGGATTAATGCATAGGTTTAATGAGATCTGTGAGCAGCTTACATGCACTATTTCTGAAATTCTATGTAACATTTGTGCAAATTTTTCTGAAGGGTCCATAGTGTTGATTAGACTTGCAAAGAAGGTCTGTGACCCAAAATGCTAGGAACCGCTGCTCTAATTAATGTTTTCTAAACAAAGTGGATGGCAACTGCAGCAGGTATACTGCTAACACCATAGTGTGTAAGGAAGAGATGACTTCCAAAATTTATCTATCAGAGTTTTCATTCAACTTTAATACTCAAAGTAGGTACTGAGGCACATAAACAGAGCTCTTGTCTTACAATAGCAAAGAGGATTTGGGAACCCAGATCCTTACCTTAAGCAGCTTAGCTTTCATGGTGGATGTGATGGTTGTGGGGTTAATAAACTGGAAGGAAGGCGCAGCATTGTTTGGGTACTGTGCAGGGAACTTCACCAGCATCTTGACGCGATGGTTGCTACAGTGCACAGACACTGTGCAGCTCCTGTCCGCTGCATCCATCTGTAAGAGTCATATCCACAACTGTTTAGGAGATGAACTGCAAAGCGTCTTTACATGCAAATGGATTTATATAAGCTGTCTGAATTCTCCATGTTCCTGGCAATTGTGTGAAGGAAAAGAGTCTACAAAGACAAATAAGTTTGGAAGACAATTCAATTTCAAAACAGATTTTTATTTTTATTTGTTTATTTTTATTTTTTTAAAAAAGATGACCGGTAATGGGATCTTAACCCTTGACTTGATGTTGTCAGCACCACACTCTCCCAAGTGAACTAACCGGCCATCCCTATATAGGGATCTGAACCTGTGGCCTTGGTGTTATCAGCACCACACTCTCCCAAGTGAGCCACGGGCAGGCCCTCAAAACAGATTTTTAAATTTTAGTATTGATTTAATAAATTCAAGGTATTTTGACTTAAAAAAATTTCATCCTAAACCTTGTTATATTTACTATGAGATGTGTAAATAAAGCAGGAAAAAGTTAAATAACCTGACTCAACTTAAAAAGTACTCCTGGGAAAATCAACACAGACAGAAAGTAGAGTAGTGGCTGCCAGGGGCTGGGGAGGGGAGGAATGCAGGGGTGACTGCTAATGGGTTTCTTTTGGGGGTGATAAAAATTAGACAGTGGTGATGGTTGTCCAACTTTGTGAGTATACTAAGAACCACTAATTGCACACTTTATTTTTATTTATTTTTTATTATTTGAATATATATATTTTAATTGTACACTTTAAAAGGATGAATTTTATGGTATGTAAATTACATCAATAATTTTTAAGATGTACTCCTGGAAAAAGGAATCAAGATCTCCTTCTTAAACTAGATCACTAGGTTGCCACACTGTTCTCAACTGGAACGAAGGGAGTATAAACTGAGTGATACAGATAACCAGTTCATCAAAGAATCCTTTATATGTTTTGATTTCTTGTGCTGCCAACTAGAGAAGGCAGCTGCTCAGTGGAAGGAACTACACATGTGGGAAGTCTGCAGACTTGGATTCAAATATTATTTCTCCCACCAAATAGCTGCTGACCTCAGACAAATCATTTCATCTCTTGGTGTCTCAGTTTCCTCATTTGTAAAGTGGGGATAAAACGACTTATTGCAGAGTTGTTTTAACGGCCAAATGAAGGGCTGGCCCATTAGCTCAGTTGGTTAGAGCATGCTGCTGATAACACCAACATCCAGGGTTTAATTCCTGTACCAGCCAGCCATAAAAAAAAAAAAAAAGAAAGGCCAAATGACATCATTACTCTGCCTACAGTCAACTGACTCTGGGCAAAGAAAAACTAATCAAGCTTTAAAACTCCTTCTTGAAGAAATACTCAATTCTCTGAAGAAAAGAATTTTGGTATTTGTCTCAACAGAAAAGAATCTAACATTCCACTAGCTAAGTGAACAAGGAAGCTTTGGTCACCTTCTTATTATGAATCTAAGTCACCAAGGAAATGACCAGCTTATGAGAGAAGAAAGTACAGCACAGCATAAAGAGACCTGGAGAGTTAAGAGGTTTGATTTCTAAAGTCAGCTCTGCCACTAACTTCACCAGTAACCCCTGCCAAATCACTGAGCCTTCTAGATCTAAGTATCTTCACCTGTAGTAAAATGAGGTGAAGGAGCACCTAAGGAGTTGTTAGAGCACAAGAGATCAGTTTATTCTTTGGCTCACCTTATGAGAAAAGAATAGGGTCATAAAAAAATCTGCATTTATAAAATACCTATTTCTTTTAAAAGCCTAGGAAATGGGCCGGCCCAGGTGGCGCACTGGATAGTGCGCCGCTTGGGAAGCGCGGCGGCGCTCCCATCCGAGGGTTCGGATCCCACATACGGACCGGCTCCCGCTCACTGGCTGAGCGAGGCGTGGGAGCAACGCCGAGGCTTGCGATCCCGTTGCCGGTCCCCGGTCCGGTACGGGGGCAACACTGAGGGTTGCGATCCGTTGCTGGACATGGAAAAAAGACAAAAAAATAAATAAATAAATAAATAAAAATAAAAGCCTAGGAAATAAGAAAGTAAGCAGAGACTTACCTGTTAGAGCAGCAAACTTATCTGCCAGCCATAATCATAGCTGAAATAGTCCCCTTCCCCACAAACTGCCATCAGCAAGCATGAGATACAGTTCATTAAACTACTAAGTACCTCCACATTGACATTCCGGATTTGCACATTGATCAGGGAGAACTCCTGCTGCAGAGTCTGAGGCAGTCCCAATTGATCTGATTTCCTCTCTTCCAAGAGATTGCTGGGGGGATCTTCCTTTAAGGCTAACAGGAGAGAGAAGTTCATTGTTCAAAAAATTTTTGAAATGGAGTCAGAGAGCAATTCTAGGGTCTCTACCACAACTCTGAAATGTGTACAGTGGCACCTTACCTATGACATCAGTTTGACAAATTACCTTCTTCCTCACCATGGCTTGAGTTGTGCTGGTGATCTGTATCTTGAGTGTGCAGGGTCTTCTCTGGTTCCGGCAGAAGAGAAATGCTCTCGATGAACTCATCAACACTATCTAATATGTCATTTGCGCAAAGCTGCAACAAAGGGTAGAAGATGTAGGTCTAGAGAAGTCAGTGGAAATGATCATCATGTCTGGTTAAAGAATTCTGACTTAAAAATAGAAATCACAGAAGACAGAGATGTGTCAGCCAAGAACTGACACAATCAAAATAGATCGAAATAGATTTTATCCTTCACCAGCTCTCCCTGGTTAAATACACAGCATAACACTTTATTAGTCTATGCTGGAAATTTTTCGTAGAGTTTAAGTAAGCCTCAGAAAAAATTAATTTAAATTCCAAGCCTTGAAGGAATTATTTAGCTAACCCAAGAGCAAGAATATCATAACCTCAAAGCATTTGGAGCAAATGGTAGTTTTTGGAGAAAACAGATTGAAAAGGCAATAAGGTGATGAGACTGGACCGAATGCTCAAGAGTGACTCCATACTAAGCAGCGTTACAAATTTTACCCAGCATTTTCTATCCAGTCTGTGCAAAGCAGTGTGCCAAGTGCTATGGGGGACACAATACAAGTGAGACACGTTTCCCACCATCAATGAATTTAGCCATTGAAGGAGGAGAAGACAGAGTCCATGATGAGGCAGAATAGAGCAAGGGTCACAAAAGCAGTTCATACTAAGTACCACTATGGCCCACATAAGAAAGATATCATTTATGGGGGAAAATTGGAAACAGCTTCATAGAAGAGGTGCTGTTGATGGATGTACGTGACTCTGAACATTTGCACAGTACAATGGTAGGCTTCTTAGCCCATTTAGAAGAGAAAGAAATGAAGCCCACAGGCTTCAGGATAGCTCAGTATGCTACCCAGACTATCTTATACTAGGACAGGAGAGAGAAAAGACATTTCAAGGCTTTTTGGCCTTTCAGTGCTGAATACTGAAGTTGGCTCTTAAAAGACCTCAAAGCCTCAGTGTGGCATGCACATGCCACTCGGCCAACAAGCAAGTATGTATTAAATGTCTATCATGTACCTGCTAACTTCCACAAATGCTGAATCTTACATTTTTGGGTTAAGTTTCTATTATATCCAGTTACAGTCCTCCACAACAGCATCAAATACATACCCTCTGCATCTGAGAATCCACCCGCCACATTCTCAAGGTCTGATCCCGGGACCATGTAACCAGTTGGTAGTCCTTGGATCCTAGAAATCACCAAATAAGAATCCTGGAAATTCTTCTGGATTCAACATCCATTTCGCTACAGGTTGCAATGGAGTGAGATTGATCCATCCATCCATCCATCCATCCATCCAATAAATATTTATCTGAACATCTCCTATATGACAGGCACTGTTCTAGGCACCAGGACTACAGCATGAATAAAATAATCTCTGTCTTTATAGATCTCACATTCCATTGGTAGAAACAGACAAACAAGTAAATATATAATAAAATGATTGGTAGTGATAACTGGTACAAAAAATAACACAGGATAAGAGGACAGAGATTGACAGTCAAGCTATTTTTAGATTGGTCTCCCTGAGGAAGTCACATTTCAGCAGAAACTTAAATAAAGTGAAATAATAACTGGCAAATTAGCAGGTAAAGACTGATGCTGGAATTTAACGTCATACTAAACTTTCACCTCTATAAATGTTCTTCCTTTTCAATGCTCTTGAGCTGGGAATGAATATATTTTTTGTAAAATGAATTATTTTAAATACATCATGGCATCTTACTATTGAAAAGAAAATTTTTGCTAAGGTCACGCATCTTTTTACAAAATGAGTAGTCAGTCTTCATGACTGAATCATATTCCACATATTAGGTCTGGTCAGAGGGAAATTATTCTAAAAAGGTTCACAATGCTTTATGAAAGAGCTTTATAAAAGATCAGGCCATTTCAGGGTAATTATACACTATCTAGAACAGCTTTCATGGCCATCTTCAGAAAGCAAATAATTTAGAAATAATTTCATCCAATTCCCTCATTTTACAAATGGGAAAACTGAGGCAACAGAGAACATGATCCATCCAACGTAACAGGCTGACTGAGTGGTAAAACAAGGACCAGTCCTCATCCTTATCAGTTTCTTCCCTGTGTCACAACTTTCTACCAAAAGGTCACTCCTCAGTGCTTTAATAATATATCCCGAGGGGCCAAACAACAAGACAGCAACTATTCTGAACCACTGCCTGTTAGGAGTTCTACCATCTGGCCTCAAGTTCACGCCAATGATTTTCTGATGCTACATCTGGTTTCTTTTCACACCCCTGGCTTTGAGGAAAAGGTATGCCTGACTCCTTTCTAAATTCAGCTCCTCTACCTGTGCCTTCCACCCTCTCCCCACTCATTCCCACAGGGCCCTTGCCTCCCCCACAGACTCCCTTTCTTGCAGCTTCTCCCTACCTTCAAATAGAGAGGGCAGCAGACTCTGCCAAGTGGCATATGCTACTCCTCGTCTTTGAAGGTAACTTCATTCAAAAAATCAGTTCCTGCTGCCTCCATTTATGCTACCTTATGATCTATCTGCCTTCTATCCTCAATCTGCTTCTGGAACTCCTCTCTTAATGATCATACAGCTTCCTATTTGCTCAATTAAACGCTCTTCTCTTACTCTGTATTTTGATCCTTCAGCAATACCTGAAACCAGCAACTACCACTTCCTTTGAGAAGCATCCTTACCCTTGGCCACAACATCCTGACTCTCTTCCTGCCTCTTTGACAGATCCTTCGCCACAGTGAAAATCAAAATCAAAGCATGAAATGGTCCATTAAAAATTGACTAAGAAGACATGACAGTAAAAAAAAAAGAGCAACATTAGTTTGAGAAAAAAGTCAAAATATAAGAATACATTCAAGATAATTAAATTTGTAAAAGATTCAAAAACAGGCAGACCTAAACTATTTTTAGGGATTCATAAATAGGTGATGAAACCATAAAGGAAAAAAACCAGAAATTGCTATCATAAGCTTTAGGACAGTAACACTCTGAGGAAAGGCAGAGAATTGTGATTGGGAAGCTTCTGGAGTTCTGGCATTGTTCTCTTTTTTGACCTTGGTGGAAGTTACATAGATTTTCACTTTATAATTATTTGTTAAACTGTACATGGTCTATGTAATTTTCTAAATACATGCTATATTTCACAATAAAAAAGATTAATTTTTTTTAAAAAGCCTGTAACTTGTATGAGGGTACTTCCAAAAATTCATGGAAAAGTGAAATTAAAAGATAATATAAATTTTTTTGAAGACCCCTCATACTCAAAATTTCACTATTGTCTAGACAGTTCCAATTCACATAGCTTACCCCACAAGCTTAAAGATGACATGGATAACTGAAAATGGGTTGCTAAAAACTTTTTATTTCAATCCCAAACTACAATCAACCCCTTCCTTCCAGACAGTGGGGAAATTACATCACCTATTTTTTGTGGCAAAATACAAGAGAGTAACTTGGAAGCCAAAAGCCATGCATGCAATTGGTGGGATAAAAACAGGCAGCCTCATGTTTCTGGAAGTAAGAGAGATTTCGAAATAAGGATAGAAAGTTAAGAGGATGATCATAGAGTCCCTTTTAAAAATATCCTGGAAGAGATTTAGAGGATCCCAAAGCTGGGATAGAGGATGACTGCTTTAACTCCAGGTCCACCAGGGACCTTTCCTGGGACTCTGGACAAATCACATCACTCCACCTGTCTGGCTTCCCTCCTGTAATATGGACACATCAAGAAATACACTTCTGTTCTGCCAGACATTTAGAGATCATGACAAGAAGATCTCAAGGAAAGAGAGGCTGCATCTAAACTTGCATGGTGAGTTGTGGAGAAACTAAGGCCAAGGGCTTCTTGATTCCCACTATCCTTACCACCCTTCATGAGAGAGGGCTGACTAGGTTAAGCTGCAATAACAAACAACCCCAGATCTCAGTGGCTTGAAGCCAGGATTTCTTGCTTGCTCTTCATCTCCATCTCATCTGCATGCTGGGATCTGCTAGAAGCAACTCCATCTCAAGTTTTACCAGTTGCCGTGGCAGAGGCCTAGGGAGCATGTAACTGCACACCGGCTCTTAATTCTTCAACCCAGGAGAGACTGCATCACTTCTGCTCATGTGCCATGATCAAAGCCAGTCATTTGGCCAAACCCATCTTCAAGGGAATGGGAGGTAAAAAAAACCACTCTGTGTTTGTGAAGAGAACTGAGGTATGTGGTGGGCAGTATTAATGACCACCTTGGGTTTCTCTCATCAACAGATGGCAACAGGTAAATGCCCTGGACATCTGAGGGCAGTAATCTAGAGTCTTTCAACCCTAGAAATGATCCAACAGCAAATCTCTACCAGCCTCTTCTGTAGCAGATCTCTTCCAAGCAGGAGAGACTACATTGAAAATCAGAGAAGAGGAGGGAAGTGGGGGAAGAAGAGCAGCCACACACTCCCTTTACTTAGGACTGAAGACAGTGATCTCCTGACACTCTGGTTCCTAAAGCCCAGCACTGTTCTGCATCCTCCTTACTGGACCACGTGGCCAACACTGACAGGAACTGCTGTCCAACAGAGATCAGAAGGCAATCAGAGAGCAGCAGGTCTTCTCTCCCTCTCACCTTCTTTCTGTTTCCTCCACTGGAACTCCAGCACCACATCATCGTGCCCCACAAAGGTATGCACAGGGGTGTTCAAGTCAAAGACGTTCCACAGGAGAAGGCTATTTTCCCTCCGCAGCTGGGGAACCATCACAGTCACTAATCCGTTGCTGAAAGGCTATGGCAAGAAAGGGAAAAGCAGGAGATCACTCCAGGTAGAATCAGCTAAGTCTTGAGTTTCCAAAGCTGGAATTCTCCCTAACTAAAACAATTAAAGATGATGGAAGGTCCCAAACCATCTGGGGAAAATTTTTCTAAACACCATAAGCTGACTACCACATCTATCCTTCTCTTTGCTTATGGAAGGGACCACAGCAAGTAAAAAGTAAGGCCAAGCCAAATGCTTGGAGAAGAACTTTTAAGATTCCAAAATAAGCAAATGGCTCTGACTGCTGTGCATTGGAACACACTGTTTCACATCCCAGCTACTCTCCATGAGTTCTCTCTCAAGAGTTATTGAGTTTGGGGCTGGCCGGTTAGCTCAACTGGTTAGAGTGCAGTGTTTTATAAAACAGTAAGGTCAAGGGTTTGGGAGGGCAGGATCCCTGTACCGGCCAGCTGCCAAAAAACAACAACAAAAGGACTTATTGTGTGCTTAGAAGCTAGAAAAAAGTTGATCTCATAGAAGTAGAGAGTGGAATAGTGGTTATTAGAATCTAGTAAGGGGAGGAGGTAGGGCAGGATGTGGAGAGAGTGGTAAACAGTTGCAAAACTGGAGTAAGATAGGGAGAATAAGATCTAGTGTTCTATAGCAATATAAGGAGACTCCAGTCAACAACAAATTACTGTATAACTTAAAGTAACTAGATGTGGGGTGGCCAGTTAGCTCAGATGGTTAGAGTGCAGCTTTATAACACCAAGGTCACAGGTTTAGATCCCTGAACCAGCCAGCTGCCAAAAAAATAAATAAATAAAAACAAATAAATAAAGTAGATAGTTGAGAGGATTTTGAATGTTCCCAACACAAAGAGGTGACAAATGTTTGAGGCAATGGATAAGTTAATTGCCCTGGTATGGTCATTGCATACTGTGTAATTGTACCCAAATATTACATTGTACTCCATAAATATATACAATTATCAGTGGGTCAATTAAGAAATAATAAATTAAAAAGAAAAAAATTTGCGCCGCTTGGGAGCACGGCGGCGCTCCCGCCAAGGGTTTGGATCCCACATACTGACTGGTTCCCGCTCACTGGCTGAGCGAGGTGCGGGAGCAACACCAAGGGTTGTGATCCCG
>NW_007734777.1:64565-66053 GCF_000696425.1 Galeopterus variegatus
AATTAGCACACAAGGCTGACTGGGAAAACCCCAGAGCAGCAAACATGATTCTTGCCATGTAGAAACACACCAGAAACACATCATCCACATGAAGTGCCACCTTCCCACTGCCCTGAATACCTAGCGACTCAAAAGAGATCCTTGTAACTCCAGGACTAACATGTTTTCCTCAGCAACACCCAACCTGCTAGGTAGCTAAGGGGTCCACTTAGTTGATGATTAGATTTTGTTATTTCAGGAATAAACCAGAATCACCTAAGAGCACATTTATCTTCACCTCCCCCCTAGCAGCACTCCTGGACTTCTGTTTATTTTTTTAAAGCAAGCATATTAATCCAGAGAAGTATTTTGATTCATTAGAAGAGTGTCTGATTTCTTGGCAAGTGATCCCAGATGCAAAAACAACTTATTATCCAAATTATCTTCTTTGCCACAATGGCCCAGGATGCCAGCCTAATGTATAAGGGTAGACTTATTCATCCCTGTGCTTGCTTTCAAATTAACATCAGGAAATATATTATCTCTGATCAGCAGCTACAATGTGGCAACGGAAAAATTGTCAGAAGCTTGTAGCTTTTTATAAACCTATAAAGCACATTTAGATACATTATTTCAAAAGGAAGGCAGACTGTGAATGTACTAAATGCCACTGAATTGCACACTTTAAAATGGCAAATTTTATCACAATTTTTAAAAGGCATAAAAATTATTGTTCATATTCTACAAAGGAGGAAATTTCTGCCCAAAAACATCAAGTGGCTTGCCACAGTCCACACAAATATTAAATGGTAGAGCTGGGTCCCAAACCCAGGGCTTATGAATCTAAAGCCAGAGTTCTTTCCAGCACAATTCACTGACTTCAAGCCCCTCCACCCTCTCCTCCACCCCCCACTGCCCAACCATTAATAAGCATCTTACCCTGCTGCTGAGCTTTGATGAGAAGTTCTAATGCAGATACCTACCAACATTCCAAGGATAAATTTTTATTTTATTTTATTTTATTTTTTCCTTTTTGTCTTTTTTCGTGACCGGCAACGGATCNCGCGCTTCCCAAGCGGCGCACTATAGCAGTGCGCCACCGGGCCGGCCCTCCAAGGATAAATTTTTACATAGTTAACAGTATTTATGCCATCATTACCACATTTGTCCCACCCCCAAATCAAGAGAGAAAGAAAAAAATCATCGCACAAAGAAAGTAAGAGAAAATGTCCCTTGGCCCCATGTGTCTGAACACCAAGAGGAAGTTTCCTAGCAAGAGGTGGCTGTCTCACTCACCGTGTATCTGGCCTTCCAAACAGGCACCTGGCAAGGGAGAATATTGAGGTATTTCCGAGGCTGGCGGTAATCCCAGAACTAGAAGAAAACAAGCAAGATAATTTATGAAATAAATGTCATTTTAAAAACTCAACTATTGAAATAAGCATGGCCTTCAAACTCAGTGCTTTTTGTCTTCTAAAAATACATTTCAATAGGGTATTTTTTGTTCAG
>NW_007734777.1:66958-68442 GCF_000696425.1 Galeopterus variegatus
CTTCAAACTCAGTGCTTTTTGTCTTCTAAAAATACATTTCAATAGGGTATTTTTTGTTCAGACCCACTGACACTGTGACAAAGACACAGAAAAACCTCCTTTTCACATTTATAAACATTATTGGGAATTTTCAGGCTCCATGAGGACCACAAAAGGTTCATGGAAGGATTTGTATTATCTTTTAATTTTATCTTCCATGAACTTTTTGAAGTACCCTCGTACACTTAGAGCTTGTGCATTTGTCACAAAAGCAGGAAATGGCAGAACACCAAAGGCAGGAAAACCAAGATTGACACTCTGTACTATTCAGGTATTAAGAAATTACTTTCAAAAACAAATGACAGGAACCACTCTAGAAATCAGTTTGGCAGTTTCTTAAAAAGTTAAAAGCATATGAACCATATGACCCAGCAATTCCACTCCTACATATCTGCCCTAGAAAACAGAAAACTTCTGTGCATACAAAACCCAATACCTAAATGTTTATAGGAGCTCTATTCACAATCACCGAAAACTGGAAATAGTCCAAATGTCCTCTAATAGGTCAATGGCAAATCAACTGTGGTATTTCCATACGGTGATACTACTCAGGCATAAAAAGTCTATACATTACTGATTTTTAAAACAACTTGGATGAATCTTAAAGGCATTATGCTTTGAGAAAGAAGCCAACCTCAAACAGTTATGTAACATAACTCCATTTAAATGGCACTCTCAAAAAGACAAAACTATAGTGATGAAGAATAGTTCAGTGGTGCTAGGAGTTAGGGGTGCGGGGAGGGTGTGACTATGAAGGAGTACTCCAAAGTAGCTCTTTAGGGTGATGGAACTGTTTTGGATCCTGATTGTGGGGAGTTACATGAACCTGTACATGTGTTAAATTTCATAAACTTTCAAAAAAGACTGTATGGTAATTTTTTTTTAAAGATGAGAGAAAAAGATTTACAATAACAAGTATGAGAGAGGATATGGGGCAACTAGAACTCTCAGTCATTGGCTGACTTCATCTGCTAAAGCTAAATATATGCTATTCTACAACCCAGGTATATAGCCACAAGAAATGAGTCTATACATCATCCAAAAGATGTAAAGAACGTTAATTGCTTGCCTGATTCATAATAACCAAAACCTGGAAATAAACCTAATGCCCATAAACAGAAAAATGGATAAATACATCAGTGTATATTCATACAACAGAATATTACACAAGTAAAAAAGAACAAATTACTGACAGCTATTCTATGATTTGAATGTGTCCACCAAAAAGCATGTGTTAGAAATTTAATCCTCAGGGCCGAGCCTGTGGCGCACTCGGGAGAGTGCAGCGCTGGGAGCGCAGCAGCGCTCCCGCTGCGGGTTTGTATCCTATATAGGGATGACCGGTGCGCTCATAACGCTCACTGGCTGAGCGCGGTGCGGCCAGTCTCCAAAGAAGGACAAAAAAAGAAATTTAATCCTCAACAGTAATAAGAGGTAGGAACTTT
>NW_007734777.1:68782-71099 GCF_000696425.1 Galeopterus variegatus
GCCTGTGGCGCACTCGGGAGAGTGCAGCGCTGGGAGCGCAGCAGCGCTCCCGCTGCAGGTTTGTATCCTATATAGGGATGACCGGTGCGCTCATAACGCTCACTGGCTGAGCGCGGTGCGGCCAGTCTCCAAAGAAGGACAAAAAAAGAAATTTAATCCTCAACAGTAATAAGAGGTAGGAACTTTAAGATATGATTAGGCCCTGAGGCTTCACCCTCATAAATGGATTAATGTTGTTATAGTGGGAGTAGGTTCCTTATAAAAGGATAAGTTCACCCTCTGTTTGCCCTTCTGCATGGGATGAGGCAGTAAGAAGGCCATCGCCTGATGCTGGCCCCTCGATCTTGGACTTCCTAGCCTCCAGAATCGTGAGCCAATAAATTTGTTTTTTATAAACTACCCAGTCTGTGGTATTGTTATAGCAGCACAAAATAAACTAAGATATCCTGCAACATAGATATCAGGTTAGGTTAAATGAAAGAAGCCAGGCAAAAAAGTGTATACTGTATAATACCATTTATATAAAGATAAAGAGCTAGCAAAACTAACCAATGGTGATAGAAGTGAGAATAGTGGATATATTGGGGTGGTATTGCAGGGAAGGGGTATGAGGGAATCTTCTTGAGTGCTTGAAAGATTCTATATCTTGGTCTGGAGTGGTTACTGAGCGCATATGTATGTAAAAATTCATCAAGATANTTGTCTTTTTTCGTGACCGGTAACGGGATCGCAACCCTCGGTGTCACGCCCGTACCGTGACTGGCAACGGGATCGCAACCCTCAGTGTCACGCCTGCACCATGCTCAACCAGTGAGCGGACTGGTCTCTATATGGGATCCGAACCCTCGGCGGGAGCACTGCAGCACTCCCAAGTGCTGCACTCTACAGAGAGCGCCACCGGCCGGCCCCAGACAAAGGTTTTAAAGTAACTGTAATAGAATACATTCAAGGGCTNTTCTATATCTTGGTCTGGAGTGGTTACTGAGCGCATATGTATGTAAAAATTCATCAAGATATATACTTTGTGCCAGTGTACTTTGTATATTTTATTTAATCTATATTATATACATTAATGAAAACAATTTAAGATGAAATCCATATGAAGTAATATAATATCTGAGGGATGAGGGCACAATAGTGACATAAATGAAATGGGACTGATAATGAACGGATAACTGTTGAAGCTAAACAAATGGTATATGAGAGTTGCTATTAATCGACTTATGTACATATTTGAAATTTTCTAAAATAAAAACCAGTTGGCTCAGTTGGTTAGAGCACAGCCTTGTAATAACAAGGTCAAAGGTTTGGTTCCCCATACCAGCCAGCCACCAAAATATAAAATAAAATAAAAACCTTTTTTAAAAAGGAAA
Source organism: Galeopterus variegatus (assembly GCF_000696425.1). Lineage (NCBI taxonomy): Eukaryota > Metazoa > Chordata > Mammalia > Dermoptera > Cynocephalidae > Galeopterus > Galeopterus variegatus. The sequence goes on from NW_007734777.1 coordinate 70,156, forward strand.
AAAAAACGAAAAGAATAATGCCTTTGGCAATACTGGACTAAGTGGTTTAAGCCAACCCTCCCACTGAGAAATAAGAAAGCTAGAAAAAAATACTTTAAAAAACATCTGTTTGAAGGCTTCAGAGAGCCACCAAAGCAGCAAGGCACTGCAGAGCCAAATCTGGAAGATGAGGGAGCCTGGCATTTGGGAACACTGTTCTCCTCAAAATATGAGCATACTTCAAATCTTTATACAAATCTTTCCATGAACTTGTTAAAGACCCCTCATATTTGCCAATGCTGAGAGCTGCAACTGAGAAGCTGGGAAGTTGAGCAGAGCTTTGAACATACAGTGCTGGGTCTAGGCCCACCAAAGAGAAGGGGCCCTAGTCAACATCCTAGCCTGTGACTATCTGAGAAAGGTCTAGGAGTAATAATGAAGGAGAAATAGAGCTGTCTGTACCAGGACTGAATGTACGGACAAGGTTGAAATCATCTCAATCCCTTTTGCTACTGCTCACAGCCTAGCTGTCTGACAAAAGTAAAACCATATCCTCTCGGGAAATAAGCATCCTCCAGAGCCTCAAATTATCTCCACAACTTTTCATAAACAATGTCCAGAAGTCAATCAAAATTAACTGGGTATATGAGATGTGGCCAAAAAAGAAGAGGAACAATGACAATAGAAACAGATCCACAAGAGTCCATATAGCAGAGTTAGCAGACAAAGATTTTTTTTTTTTTTTTTTTTTCCTTTTTGAGACCGGCCACACTGCGCTCAGCCAGTGAGTGCTGTGAGCGCACCGGTCGTCCCTATATAGGATCCGAACCTGCAGTGGGAGCGCTGCTGCGCTCCCAACGCCGCACTCTCCCGAGTGCGCCACGGGCTTGGCCCACAGACAAAGATTTTTTTTTTTTCCCTTTTTGTCTTTTTTCGTGACCGGTAACGGGATCGCAACCCTCGGT
>NW_007734777.1:72582-73790 GCF_000696425.1 Galeopterus variegatus
AAAAAAAAAAAAAACTTTTAGAAACTTAATTGGTCATAAAATCTGTCATTTGAATACATCATAGGGACATCCAGTTCAGGCAGAAAGATCTCTCACCAAATTTTAAAATACTCAAAATCTTTTAAAACTGGTTTCCCATGGTTTTAGAGCAAGAGAAGAGAGTTCCCAAAGGTTCTGCTTGGTTTGTGTAATAATTTTGTAAAAGATGCTTGAATGAAAATGAGAATGGCAAAGATCACTTCTGGCTTGAAGAGTTTCATTATCTTCTGAAAAATCTAGAACTGTAAGTGGGTGACTTTCACTCCTCTCTCAAAAGAAAATTGGGATATCCTGAAGAAATACACAAATGAGCCAAGTTGAGATGCAAGAGAGTGTTCCACATGCCAACAAGGTGTTAATAAATCTCGAAAGTTGTTTCCCTAATTAATACACAATATGAATAAAGGAGTATGACCGAACACAGCATAGAATGAATAGGTAAACATCCAGCTATAAACTTCCACTGAAATCCCTAATTTGCCTGAGAGTGTGGTAAGATTCTTACACTGTATGAGTGTGGGAAGAGATGTGTTCAATAGTTTCTGAGCAAACACAGAGGTGTACCTTTTGCCTACTTCTAGAAAAAAAATGAATGAATTAGAATATAAGATCTGCTAAATGTAATGACATTCATGTTTTCATACAGTATGGAGATTTAATAACCAAGTAGTTCAACTTAAAATAAGAAAACTCAAGAATTTCTAGAAAGAAAAAATAAAACTTCTAATGCTTTACATATGCAGCTCTTTTAGAAAAAAAGCCTCAAATGCTTGCTGAAGCCGAACCTCACAGGGAAAAAAATAGCAGTGATTTAAATTAATGGCCATGGATGCTAGAACACAAAGTAAGAAGCTTGACAACTGGGTAAAAAAACAAAAAACCAAACGAAAAACACTAAAACACTTCAGTATTTCAAAACAAACTTTATAATTTTTTTTAATTAGTAAATAAATGCAGAAAAAACTTCAGGTAATGTTCCTAATAAAGGTGAATCCCTGGACAAATTAGACTAGTTTGATAATTTGGGTTTATAAACAGTTATGTGTCTTTTCCTGATTTTGTCACAGTGTAAATATTGATATTAACATACTATTCTATCTTAAATTAGGCTTGGGGGCCGGCCCGGTGGCGCACTGGATAAGTGCGCCGCTTGGGAAGCGCGGCGGCGC
>NW_007734777.1:74327-87622 GCF_000696425.1 Galeopterus variegatus
GGGGGCAACACTGAGGGTTGCGATCCGTTGCCGGACACGGAAAAAGACAAAAAAGAGAAAAAAAAAAAAAAAAATTAGGCTTGGGTTTATTTTCTCATGGAAAGCTAAATTAAATTTCCTAAATAGTATAAAGCATTTTTATGGATTATACAAGTTATCATCATTTCCATAAAATGCTTAAAATTAGGAAAATGTAAAAATTACATTAAACTGGGCTGGCCAGTTAGCTCAGTTGGTTAGAGTGTGGTGAAGCAACACCAGGGTCAAAGATTCAGATCCCCTTACCAGACAGCTGCCAAAAAAAAAGTTACATTAAATTAAATTGAATAAAAATAACTGATGCCTTTAAAAAGTGTTTTTATAAACTTGTTCTTAACTGACAAATAATAATTGTGTATATTTATGGGGTACAACGCAATTACGAACTTTTAATAATACTAAAGATCATAAGAACTTAGCTTCTACATCACTCTATCAGGGTAAATATGTTTGATATCTAACAAACTCTTGACATTAACTTTTGTTTCTTTATGCTATAATATCAACTTAAATTGTAATTGCAAAATCCTTAAATTAACTTTAAGACCTTGAATTAAGTTATTAATAAAAAAGACCTTTGTATATCTGGACAATTTCTAAATAAGATAAAGAATACTTTTTAAAAACTGGGTTATGAAACATAATTTGTATACACACATACACATCCTTGCCTCTTATTTTAATACTTTACTGATTATGCAACAATTAATAGATTGAAAGGATTTACAAATACCTTTTGATCACATTAGTATACACGCTTATTTTTACTACTTTAAGGATGTCAAATATTATCTATGATTGTATAAGGACACATGTGCAAGATAATCAATGTATTTCTTCCTTATCAAGGAGAAAAATAGAGTAATTTTGTCAAATAATAAAATTGTCTGTGCCAGAATATAAAAGAATAAAAGACAGGGCCGAGCCCATGGCGCACTCGGGAGAGCGCGGCGCTGGAAGCGCAGCAGCGCTCCCGCCACAGGTTCGGATCCTATATAGGGATGGCTGGTGCGCTCACTGGCTGAGCGCAGTGCGGCCGGTCTCAAAAAAAAAAAAAAGACAAAAAAAAAAAAGAATAAAAGACAAATTTGAAGGTTTACAGTAAGTTGTAGGTCTGATGAGAAGTGAGCTATATTTGCTCTGCTTTGTAATATCGGCAAATAATAAGTATGACAGGAGCAATAAAAAATATTATGTGTTGGGCCGGCCCGGTGGCGCACTTGGTAGAGTGCCGCGCTCCCGCCAAGGGTTCGGATCCCATACAGAGACCGGTCTGCTCACTGGTTGAGCGCAGTCCAGGCGCAACACCGAGGGTTGCGATCCCGTTGCCGGTCGCGGTACGGGCGCGACACCGAGGGTTGCGATCCTGATACCGGTCATGAAAAAAGACAAAACGGAAAAAAAAAAATTATGTGTTGATAAAATGGGCTGATCGTTATGGATTTTCTTGTAAAATGGAAAAGCCTTGTGAAAAGGCTATTCTGCAAAACAGAACAGTATGAATTGTATACAAAAGGGATAAAACTAAAATTTAGGTTTTCTTTCTGCTTAAACAATTGATTTCTGAGCATGTAGTTCGTATGCAGCAATAAAACAGTAAAAACAGTAAAAAGCTAGTCTGAGCCTAGAGAGCAGAGGTTTTTGACATCACTGATATGGACTGAATTGTGTCCCCCAAGTTTTATGTATTAGAAGCTTGATCCCTACTGTGACTGTGAAGAGAATGGGAAATCCTATTATGGTAATTGAAAGGTGGGGCTTTGAAGAGTTGATTAGATCCTGAGGACCATGCCCTCATGAATGGATTAATAATGGTGGTCATAGGCATGGTTCTGAGGGCTTTAAAAGGACAGCCCATTAGAGTCTCTCTCTGCTCCACCATTTTTGCAATGGGATATCCTACATCGCTGAAATTACCACCAAAGAAGGCCTTCACCAGATGTATTCCCTGGACTTTGGACTTCCCAATCTCCAATCTGTAAGCAATAAATTTCATTTTCTTATAAATCATCCAGTTCCAGGTATCTTGTTATAAGCAACAGAAACGGACTACTATAATCACTAAAATACTGTTACTTTTTGTATTTTTCAAAATGTTCGTGAATTATTTTCTTAAACTAAAGTACTTTTCCAAAAAAGGTTACTATTCTTAATAAATATTGTTACTTACTGCTGTATTTATTTTCACTCTATATCAACTATAGTGCTGGCCCGTGGCTCACTCGGGAGAGTGCGGTGCTGATAACACCAAGGCCATGGGTTCGGATCCTATATAGGGATGGCCGGTTAGCTCACTGGCTTGGTGCTGACAACACCAAGCCAAGCGTTAAGATCCCCTTACCGGTCATCTTTTAAAAAAAAGACTATAATCATTTTTTATCATTAGACCCTTATGATTTATGCTTATATCTTGTTCCTTCTGACAATTCTTTTTTTGCCAAATTCAGGGCCCATGTTCAAAATAATAAAATTGTTAAGATGTCTTTTCCATCTAAACTGCTTTTCAGTTCCTCAGATGGCCACAGGGTAAACTGTAATTTCCCCCCTCAACTTATAAGAGGAAGGATACTAGAAATAATTAGGTATGCCTGGTGTTCTTCAGATTTTTAATTGGCTCAGTAATAAATGCTGCCCTGTTATCAAGTTCACAATATATGAAAAACTAACAAAATTGAAATTCAACCTCCTTAGGTTAATTATGTACAGTGTCCCTTGGTATCTGTGGGGAACTTTGCTTTTCTCCTACCCTTGCCAAAGGGCCCCTGCTACAAGCTATAGATAAGAAAGGAAATCTTCTGAAGAAATACCAGAAGAGTCTCAATCAAGAATCAGGTTCTCCTGACTGTTGACATCACAGGGAACAGACTCGGGGAACAAGCTTCTGAGTGAGGCTGACCTGTCTCATGGCCAGACACACACCTGTCAAAATGTACCAACGAACTGTGTCTGGATTTCCAGGACTCTCTTAGACTAGAAGGCAGCAATACTGTGAAAGAGACTGCTTAACCCATGACCAGAAAAAAAAAAAAAAAAACAATTAATTACCTAAAATGACATGAACTAATTTAATTGTGACTAATGTTCTGTTTTTCTTCTTGATCTATCTCTTACCCTCAATTCAACTATTTTATAGTTAAACAATTTACAAACTGAAGTGAAACACTCATTCAGTGGTACTTTGTTCCAGCTGACCCCTTAGAATTCAGGAAATAAAAATATAATAAAAACTATTACTACAAATTACAAGTTAATGAACTGTCAGGTAAACAAGAATAATGATTATGCGGAAAAATGACATGTTGATCTTTACCTACAAATTACTACAAGAATGACTGAATATTATGCAAGGGGCTTTTACTAAATTGTTTCACTTTTTATTTTTATTTATTTATTTATTTTATTTTTATTATTATTATTATTTTTGTCTTTTTTTTGTGACCGGTAAGGGGATCGCAACCCTTGGCGTCACCCACACCGCGCTCAGCCAGTGAGCACACTGGCCATCCCTATATAGGATCCGAACCCGCGGCGGGAACGCCGCTGCGCACCCAAGCGCCGCACTCTCCTGAGTGTGCCACAAGGCCGGCCCTTGTTTCACTTTTTATGATCATATTTACATACATTGAATAAAGATCATCTTCCATCCTTTTAGGATATAGTGGAATAAATCAAATACCATGCCAAAAATTTCACTTCATCAGTAAGCTAAGGCTACTAGTAAGAAACAGGGACTGTAATTTAAATGTGGAAATGATGCCTATAAAGTCCTCCCAGGAAACTGGTTGTTACCTGCTCTATTATCTATCGAATCACAGCCTCACAGGTGGTAAAGATGTCACTGAATTTCAACACACTTGGGCATCTCAAAGAAAGGGCAAAGTTGAATTGGATGGTTTCTGGTTCCTGAACTTGGGAGTCAAGCTGATCAGGGAATGGGGACAAAAACCCAAATACAACATGAACAAACAAACAAAAAAGCCACTGCTAGCACCTAAAAGTAAAGTATAACCCCAGAGGACTTACAAAGCTCAAGACAGAAGTTAACTTTTAGGCCTTAGTGTCTGACTCTAGTTCTGCTAAGCATACCAAAAAGATGCCGTATGTGCCCATGTAAATATAATACACGTTAAATTAATGATGCTGAATGACAAACTACTAAACCAACTTCTGTGGTCAAATCCCTGTCCTTAGGGACAGAGACATGACTGCAAGGAGGAAATGTGGAGCAAAGATGACTTTGCCTTGCCATCATTTTGATTCAGGATGCGTATCACATGCCGTAGTCAGAGAGGGAAAACAAGAAATGCTGCAGTCAGAGATAAACCAAGAGTAACAGGGTCACTGAAACACATAAAACCTTGAGCATTTCCTATAAGTTTAGAGAATCCCTAGTAAAAACAACTCTGGGGCCGACCCTGTGGCTCACTCGGGAGAGTGCGGTGCTGGGAGAGCTGAGGCTGCGGGTTCGGATCCTATATGGGGATGGCCAGTGCACTCACTGGCTGAGCGCAGTGTGGGCGACACCAAGACAAGGGTTACGATACCCTTACCGGTCACAAAAAGAAAAAAAAGAAAAGAAAAGAAAATGTTTACTAAAAGCAACTCTGTTTCTGGCTTTTGCAATGCTGATATCTGAAATGCTGTAACTTTTGCAGAAATAATCATCATATGAGAAAATTGACATTTCTCCACTATGAACAAACTAATTGTAAACTCAGTAACCTTGGTAACAATTTTGTGGGCTTTTCTCTATTACTTATATTTCTGTTATGTATACCTGATTTCCTTGCAACCTCTGCAAGTAAACTTCTTTTCCTTTCTAAATGCTTTTGCCCCTGACCTTTTTTCTCAAAGGGAAAGAAGAAAACCTTCTGAACCAATGTTAAAAGCCATATCAGACAGGTTCTACAACATCACTCCTGCTGGTCAGTGGTAAAAACAACCACGTTTACTTGCCCAGCTTCCCAAGAAGCACATAGTATGGGAGACACACATACTATGCTAACATACTGTAGCTTTTCTCCCAAAGAAAAAAGCACACATCCCTGATGCCTCCCAAACACAGCTCCTCCAACTGCCCTGGTGGGTGCCACTTACCTTGACAGAGTTGTCTTGACTGGAGGTAGCAAGAATGTGCTCACTGTCTGGGTGCCAGTCCAGGCCATGGATTTTGGAGAGATGGGCTGCTAGATATTCCACTGCTGTACTGGGTTTCTGCAACAGACCGGCACTGAGTTTGTAAGTGTAGAAAGAACAAGCTCTCACTACCTTGTATCCTTCATTAAAGTCATGCATCAGGCTGGAGCAGGAAGAAATTAGGCCCATTTACAAAGTATGTGAAGAAGAGCTGGATGACTTTTGGTGGTGTTTTGTTTGGCTTAAACAAAACAAAGCAGAGTTTCTGAAGGATCGAGACAGTACGTGGTAGTATTTTGTATGCCCACTCAGCACCCAGCAGACTATTACATGGTTGACACTCAATGTCCTCCCCACAAAGGCTGAGGATCTCTAGCCTGAGGCTTCACAAAGCACGAAGCAGTATTTACACCTCAGGCATTACAACCCAACTGCCTGGCAGTAAGATGCGGGGGAGGCCCTTTCCCTGAATCAACATTCTCACTGATGCCAACATACCAAACTTCCAAGAGACTTCCCATTACTGCCACAGCCTATGACCTGGTACCTTTTCATGCCTAATGCTACATTAGCTGCTGCAGTGAGAATATATGATCAATCTACAAGCTATTTTGAGGCTGATGGACTGTCTACACTTCTGGGGGGGTATTTGAGCATAATGGGTACTCTGCCTCAGTGCTCTGTACCAGAAATATTCAGGATGGTATGTACCCTAGAACAATCAGTTTTCACTTTGCAAATAGGGGCATGGATAAGAAGTCTGCTGAGTATTCTGGAATAGTGTCTGGTCCCTAAGATAGTATCTGGTGACCTCAGAGATAAACTCCCTATTATTATCTTTATTTTAAAGATAAGAAAACCACAGCTTAGAGAAGTTACAGGGACTTACCTAATGTCAAAATTAGGAGTCAGCAAAATGGGGCCCTAATTTAGGTCAGGCCAAGTTCATTTTCTTTTCTTTTCTTTTTTGTGGCTGGCTAGTACAGGGATTGAACCCTGAACCTTGGTGATATCGGCATCATGCTCTAACCAACTGCGCTAACTGGCCAGCCCGGAATTCATTTTCTTCACCACTGATCATAATGCCTCACTTCCCTACCTTCCATCAACGTCAATCAGATTAAGAAGTAAATGTCGTCTGGTACTTTGAGCTTAAAAAGGCAATTTACCATGCTGTACATGGTCCCCCAGACTCATAACATCCTCTTCACACCCTCTGGAAGGGACCAAAGACCAACTGAGGGGGAAAAAAGAGATTACTCACCCGCTTATCCCATATCCGTACATCACCATCATGGCTGGTGGCAAGGCAGTTAGCATTTTTTTTATTCCATTTGACCTGGGAGGCACCCGCTGCAAAGAAAAATCAGGGAAGAAAGCTGCAGCCCTCAACACTTTTGGAAACATACTGAAGCATCTCCAGGGGAGATGGATAATGAGTTCTGGTTGAATAAGCACAGAACCCTTCAAGCTTCTATGATTGTACCAACTCCACCATTACAGATAAAATGAAGCCCCCCAAAATGAATGAATAAACACATGGGAACAGAATCACAGTCACCTACTTGAGCAAATAATCTCAGGGAAAAAATCTACAGGTTCTTCTGAGCAGAATCAGCAGGAAAATGCAGTTTCTTACAGAGCAGTAGTTGAGCATGGCACTGCTGGCTGGTAATTGACTCGTGACACAACCTGGCCTTTCATCACCCCAATGACACCAGCTTGTGCTCCTACTGAGAAGAACCTCAGCTCTCATGCCAGCTCCTTCCACTTTTTGTTGTTTTTGAGGAACAATCTTGGAAAAACAGTCTTGAACAGAAGCTCAGCTTAAGAATAAGCCCCAGTGTTGACAATTCTGCTCTCAGGGCTTATGTGCTCCCCTCCTGATTCTCATCTCCCCATCAGCAGAGTAGACATGGCCATTGGCACAGTGCTGAGTCAGGGAAAGAGAACACCCATGGCACTGGACGAACTCAGTCTTTTTCCCTCTCTCCTAGTACAGAGAGGCAACAATAGTGACGAAAGAACTACATAAGACAGGAAGCATAAAGTGAGATGCCAGAAAAGCACTGAGACACGGAAAACCGGGACATAGTGGCACTTCTAACAGACTCAAAAAAAATCAAGCTAATCAAGTTAAACTAGAACCAAACTGAGGGCTCTCCCTCCTGCTTCATCTTGTCCTTGCTCACACAACACATGATATTGCACATTGACAAATTTCCCTTTGGCTGGGTGTTTATCACCAGGAAACCCATAGTAGATCCAGGGCTTTGGAGAGCAATGTGATCCAAGAAGTCCAGAGAGTGAGACAGAGCAAGGGCTCAGAATCTAACAGGAAATAGAGAGTGAAGGCTCAGGACCTGTCCTTGCCCAAGGATATGTTGTGCTGGTTTGGGTGAAGCTGTTTGTTCCTCTTATTTTTTCTTGACACATAGGACATCTTAAGTCATGTAAGAACAAATGTTGGAGATCACTGAAGATGAAGCAAAGTAACATATTACTTGAGATACTCAGTTTCTCTGCAAGAAAAGGTATCAGCTAGAGGAGAAAGTAAGTAAGAAGTGCTTGCTCTCTCTCTTGACAGAGTTACTTGAAGAGTTCTAAGAAAATATATTTTTCTCAGTGAGGGGCCCATCAGAACACAAAGGCTCCCAAACGACTCTGAGAACCCCCTAATCAAACCTGCTTTACTGGGATAGCAACACCTGGGACAACTGGAAGTCCCAGGCTGTTAAGAGCTCTCTGACAGAGAACACTCAGGAGCACACACAGACATGCTGTTACTGACTTCCTATCCCAGAGGGCATAAACAATGTGCTCTCTGATGGACAGAGACCGCAGACTCTTGGGAGCAGGCAGCATCCACGGCAGCACCTCTTAGGGAATATTAGACATCGACATAAAGGTTCACAAGTTTATAAAGGTCTATAAGCCTCTCATTAGCCACTTTTCTACTAGGGTAGCTTTGCCACCACTGAGAACCCTCACTGAGGTGCAAAAAGGAAAGAAGTCTCTTACTTCTATTTTTGACAAGGACCTACAGCAGAAAAGAAAGCAATTAGAATGAGTGGGCTGAAAACAAGAACCGTCTTTCTTTTGGGGGTTCCTCTAAAACCAATTTAACTTAGAAACCTTTAAGTGTAAGTAACAATGCCAGGGGAATGTGATTTAGGCATGTGTTTTTTTATTCAGCTACATGTCCTCTACAGCCATGTCTATGAGCCAGACTATGTCTCAGATCACAGGTGTTTGATTCCTACAGCCACACAACCACCATTTATTAAGCATCTCCTTGGGTCAGGCACAAATGTCTGTAATGCACAAATGTAAACACAGGTCTACAGCACCGAAAAAGACAGACATGGTCCCTAACCTCACAGATCATAAAATCCAGCTGCTTAATACAATCATGCTTAAATGCCTTTAAATAATGAAGCATAGGGGGGCAGACGAAAAAAGAATCATCATGTAATCCTTTTGCAACAAACACCAAATATGTATTCAGATGTACCAAGATGATAGAAAGGAATAGGATTTAAGATACAGATAAAACATGTTTTTATCAAGGATGCCAAAATACTAATGACTGGGCTTGATCACTGTAAGTTATACCAGTTTTATACCCATGTTCTACTCTCAGGAAGTGGTGAAAATACTCCCTAATAGCCCTAGTTGAGAATTCCAAAAATAGTCTATTCCAACTAAGCAATTAAAACAGCTAGATCAGAAAGTAATTTTAAAAACTCAGTTCATCCACATTAAATGACACTGTGGGAATACAATCAGCATAATATAGGTTGTGGAGAAACCACAGAACAAACCACCTGGTTTCTTCAATAGATAAACTGCAGGAAAACAAAACAAACAAATACAGGTCTGGCTGGTTAGCTCAGCTGGTTAGAGCTCAGTGTTACACCACCAAGGTTAAGGGTTCAAACCCCCATACCCGGTCAGCTGCAAAAAAAGAAAAAGAAAAAGAAAGGAAACAAACCCAAAAATGAGAGGGAGAATATATCTACAGTCTAAAAAAGATGTGAAACATATCAATCACTTCTAAGTATGGACTTTATTTGGATTCTGACTCAATTTGTAAAAAGAAAAAAAAGAGACTATTAGGGAAATCTGAAAATACTGCTTAGATGTCTGATGATATTAAAGAGCTATTGTTCATATTTTTAGGTATGTTAATGGTATTATGGTTACTTCTTTTTAGGGATTTTTCTTTTGTAAAAATACATACAAAAATATTTGTTGAAGAAATTATATGATACTTGGGTTTTGCTTCAAAATAATCACAAGGAGGGCCAGCTCATGGCTCACTCGGGAGAGTGTGGTGCTGATAACACCAAGGCCATGGGTTTGGATCCTATATAGGGATGGCTGGTTCGCTCACTGGCTGAGCGTGGTGCTGACAACACCAAGTCAAGGGTTAAGATCCCCTTGCTGGTCCTCTGTAAAAAAAAAAAAAGAAATCACAAGGGGGATGAGAGTGGGAGGTGGAATGTTGGGTGGAGTTAAAGATGAAATAAGATAGGCCATATGATGACTACTGTTATAGCTGACGGTAAACGCAAGGCAGTTCACTTTCTTCTCTCTATTTCTATATACATTTGAAGATTTCCACAATAAAACATCTACAAACAAACCGACTTGGCTCCTGTCCTTGAATTCTGAAATAGGTTTCGGATCCATATTCTGGCTTCTGAGAACAACCTAAAGCAAGCTCCTTGCAATGTGGGACTTATACCTGCACCCAGCCATGGTGGAGCACAAGGCATGGGTGGTCAGAGTGTGAGAAGGAATGGAAGAGGAAGGAAAGGGAAGAAGACAAGCCCAGGAGAAGCGTACACTCACCTACAGCAGATAGTGCCACAGTAGGTTTCCTTGTGTCTCTGAAATATAAAAATCAGAAATCAAATGCCAATTCAAATGCCACCATCTGCCTGGTGCTTTTCACCCTCTGCACACATTTCGTCACTTTCCTCTCAGAGGGAGCTTGGAGTTAGGCATGCTGTAAGGCCTTAAAAAGAACAAGTGTAAAGAGAGACCTGTTTCCCTCAAGGCAGATGAACTTTATCAGCCACTTCAATTGAGGCTGAGCCTGAATTTCAAATCATACAGTCATAGCCATAGAAAACATATTACAGGGTGCAGAATGGCCTGGGTAACCCTGATGCAGAGGGAGAGAATCCCCTCCTGATGCCATTGCTCCTAGTAACAACAAGGTGACGGTCGTGGAAGTACACTCTGCAAGAACATTCCCAACAGCATTTCAAAGGTAGATTAAAATATTCTAGATGTTCACAATAGCCACGAGGTGGAAGCAATAGATGAATGGATAAACAAAATGTGGTATGTCCAAAGAATGGAATATTATTCGGCCTTAAAAAAGAAGGAAATTCTGATGTATGTCACAAGAAAGAACCTTGAGGACATTCCGCTAAGTGAAATAAGCCAGTCACAAAATGATAAGTACTTCATGATTCTACTTATAGGAGGTAGTTAGAGTGGTCAAATTCATAGAAACAAGGTAGAAGGGTGGTTGCTGGGGGAAGGAGGAATGGGGAGTAATTGTTTAATGGTTAGAGTTTCAATTATGCAAGACAAGTTCTAGAGATGTGCTGCACAACAATGTAAATATACTTACTACTGAACTGTACACTTAAAAATGGTTAAGATGGTAAATTTCATGTTATGTGTTGTTTACCACGATTTAAAAAAAAAAAAAAAACACTACTCTGGATACAAGGGGAGACTCTTGGAGAGAGAGGCTCCACAGTTCACTACAAAGTCAGAAGAGCAACTTCTCCACCAAACTGCAAAATGAGGCAGCACCTCGGGCTGAAGAGGCCAGACAAGGCAAATCTGTGGCTCAACTTACTGTTTAGAAAACCTGAGGAGGGCTAGCTGGTTAGCTCAGTTGGTTAGATCATGGTGCTGATAGCACCAAGGTCCAGGGTTCACTCGCTGAGCCAGACAGCCATCAAAAAGAAAGAAAATCTGAGGAGGAATTGTCAGTTCAGTGTCTTTAAGTCACGAAAATACTTGTTTTGTGTAAAAGAGGGATAATCTAATCTTGCCCCATAGCCCCCTGGGTATTTGTTCCCTCTGCCATTCCCCTGGATTTTGTGCTTGTCCCCCCTCTGTCATTGCCTTTAGTCCATTCAGCTCTAACGTGCTTATCTGTATGTAATGCTGGGTCATGTCAGCCGCACATCCTTACCTGCCTAAGAGACCATCTTTCCCTGATCTGTCTGGTCTGTTTCACCTCAATACCTGGCTTGTCTTCTGCCTATAGTACCAATCAGTAATGTAAAACATCACAAAGCCACTGCCATGAGGGAAACAGAATAGCCTGGTGAGGGGAGCTGGTGTCCAGCCTGGGGGACTCTACAGATGTCACCTCTACCTACATGGCAAAAGGCACTTTGTCCTGCAAAGGGAGATACTGAAGAACTTATGATGATCCAGGGTTATGAAGTGCCTGAGCTGAGTGCTCCTTTACTGTCTACTCCATGTAGTATAACCCTGTGAGATGGGTATTAGCCCTCTTTTACAGGTGGGGAATTGAAGACTCACAAAGAGCAAGTAAAGAGAGCAGCAGATGTGTCTCCTAGCACTGCCTGCTGTAGCAGACGTGTGTCTGTGCCCTGTCAAAATACCTCTCACCATCACTTCCCAATTCAGGAAACTCTGGATCGATTTGTGAATGCCAGCACCTGTGTTTCCTCGCCAAAGGGATTCCCCTGGCTGCTAAGGCCTGCTGCGTAATCCTTTGAGACAAGCCTGAAGTGCCACGGAATTAAGAGCAACTGGGGGCAGCCTTCACTAATGACTGACAGTTGAGCACTCAGTGGGATACCTCTGAGGAGGGAGTTTTACACTAGCACCCAGCACTCCCCAATAAGATTAAGCTCTACCTGTTCACAGGGGTACCCAGTGGATAATGCTCCCTCTACTTGAGGACTTCCCAACCCTGCCTTTCTTCTCCAGCCCCCTACCAGTGTTTTTTTCACCTCCTAAATAGTGTATTTGAACTCAAACCCTTGTCTCAGGCTCTGCATGTAAGGGAAACCAAACTAACACACTTGATCTCTAAAAATAAAGGTCCCAAATTGTCCCACAACCAAGTGGATCTGCCTGTTAATTGTTCTTACTTGATATCCCAAATGTAGATGTAGGTGTCCACAGAGCTGGTAACCAGGAAATCTGGCTCGAACACTGCCCAGTCTAAGTCACTAGGACATAAGAAACAGAATAAAGAAAAGAAAAAAGTTCAGAATCTAGTTCCAAAGCACTAGCAAATCTAGTCTCCAGTGACTTCAGAAAATCATTGTTAATGGGCTTCTTAACATGGTTTAGTTGAGAATCTCCAAAGTTCTTTGAGAATGAATGAGTTACCTGAGCTCAGGAGGAAACTTTCAGGTTCTTCTCTATAGTCACCAACTATACTATCGCCTGCTCCCAAAAAAGAAATGGAGCATTTCAACTTAAAATACACACACACACAGTCTCTCTTTCTCTCTTAATAAACAAAAGAAAACACACAAAGTAATCTTTGAGTTATCATTTTCTAAATCAGACTCCACCACAGGTACCTTGGATAAACCCAACATCTCTGAAGCAACAGCGAGGTGACAAGCTGCCATGTAACTTTCAAGGAGGGCTGGCAGGCTTCTGGTCCTCCTTACCAGTACCCTCACTCCTAGAAAGGCAGTTACTCTACAGAACACTTTGCACAGACCCAGATGTCTAACCTTTCCCATCGCTTCAAGGTCAGCTTCCCCCACCCACCACCCCCATACTCCCTGCTGCTACTCCCCAGAAAAAGTTTTCTCAAACCAGAAACAGCGACCCTGGGAAAGAATGGATCCAGGAACACTCCGGAAGCCAAGTGGAAGGCCCCGAATGTGAGGCACCATGCATTTGGGTAATGAACCGTGCAGCAGGAGTCCTGTGTGGTGACCACAGCTGCCAGAGAAGAGCAGAGGGCTGCTCTCTGACGTCTCCACATGATCCTAGGCACTGCTGATTGTGAATGGGGGACTGTGGCGCATAACCTTCGTCTCCCTCCTGAGGTAAAAATCAGGTCTAGGGCCGGCCTGTGGCTCACTCGG
>NW_007734778.1:0-434 GCF_000696425.1 Galeopterus variegatus
CCCAAATAACAAAAATCAGAAATGAAAAGGGAGACATTACAACTGACACCACAGAAATAGACAGAATCATTAGAGACCATTATAAACAACTGAATGACAACAAAGTTGAAAATCTGGACAATATGGATAAGTTTTTAGACACACATAAATTACCAAGACTGAACCAAGAAGAGATAGAAAACCTGAACAGACCAGTAACAAGCAAAGAGATTGAAGTGGTAATTAGCAATCTTCCAACAAAAAAAAGTCTGGGTCTGGATGGCTTTACAGTTGAATTCTATCAAACTTTTAAAGAGGAGTTAATACCAATTCTTATGAAACTGTTCCAAACAATTGAAACAGAAGCTACTCTCCCAAACTCATTCTATGAAGACAACATAACACTGATACCAAAACCAGATAAAGACACAACAAAAAAGAAAATTACAGGCCAA
>NW_007734778.1:2292-2878 GCF_000696425.1 Galeopterus variegatus
ACAAATGAGACTATATCAAACGAAAAAGTTTCTACACAGCAAAAGAAACAATCAACAGAGTGAAAAGACAACCTACAGAATGGGAGAAAATTTTTGCCAGCTATGCATCCGACAAGGGGCTAATATCCAGAATATACATAGAACTCAAGCAATTATACAGTAAAAAAATAAATGACCCAATTAAAAAATGGGCAAAGGAGCTGAGTAGACATTTTTTCAAAGGAAGACATACAAATGGCCAACAGATACGTGAAAAATTGCTCAACATCACTAGTCATCAGGGAAATGCAAATTAACAAAACATTGAGATACCACCTCACTCCAGTTAGACTGGCTATAATCAAAAAGATGATGAATAACAAATGCTGGCAAGGGTGTAAAGAGAAGGAAACACTACTGCACTGCTGGTGGGACTGTAAACTAGTACAACCACTCTGGAAAACAATTTGAAGTTTTCTCAACAACATATGATCCAGCAATCCCTCTTCTGGATATATATCCAGAGGAATGGAAATCATCATATCAAAGAGATACCTGCACTACCATGTTTATTGCAGCTCTGTTTACAATAGCCAAGATATGGAAC
>NW_007734778.1:4754-6615 GCF_000696425.1 Galeopterus variegatus
AAAGGTCTGTTCTTTCCAGAGCTTCCACAAGATAGAAGGTTTCCTAAAATGTGCCTTGTCTTTCTGAATCTTTATTTGGCCTTGCCTCTTCTTTTTCATTAAACTAACTAGGGTCCTATTGGGGTGGAAATTGACCTGTTTCTGCCACACTTTTGCCAGCAGGGGTACAGCTTCTGCTTCTCAAGGTAACCCCCACTTTAGGGAAGCAAATTGTCTGTGGCGTGTCCTGAGCTCTGTCAAGGCTGGGCTCCCACCGTGGAGATCTCTTTGGCCTCTCTGCACTTCCTCCGGGGNTCTGTCAAGGCTGGGCTCCCACCGTGGAGATCTCTTTGGCCTCTCTGCACTTCCTCCGGGGAGAACTCAGTGGCTTTCAGAAAATCTTAAAAATATATTTGACTCTCTTTTGAAGTTTTATTAAAAAACCAAGCTTCTGTTTTGTCTTTTCCATTCTTCATTTGCTTTAGAGTGGTGTACAGATAGAGAAGTCTGGGGAAAGCTGTGTTACACAGCCATGTGCATATACTGAGAGTTTCCACTCCATCCCCAATTTCCACCAAAAAGATATTCTTTAATGCTTCTGAAGGTTCGTTCTCCTGTCACCTTAGTTTCTTTGTACAGTGGCCAAATATAGTACAAGAATATCTTATTTGAAACAGCAGGCATTGCTCATTTTATGGCAAGCTGATTCATGGAACTCTTCCACCAAAGAATTGATCATTCTGAGCATGAACTCGAACAGCAGTTACCTGAAAATCCAGTCATATGAGGTTTCATCCCCCAATCTGTCAGTTCTGTCAGAGTGAAATGTGGACCGTCTCAGTCTTCTGCTGTCTCTCTTGCTAAATGGTTGAGCAGAAATGCCCAGAGGAATAATCTTGGTGAGGGCTCCCAAGGCTCTGTATGGGTCTGTGAAAGAAGACAGACTGTGCCTTCCCCAGACTCATTCCTGCTCCTTCTCCCACCTAATCTTCTCAAATACACTCCCNAATATATTCCTCTTGTTTTTGTACCTTTAAAGCTGTTGTTTGTAGCTTTTATACCTGAATGGTTTGCATATATACACAATTCTTATCTCAAGCTTTCTTTCTTTGAAAACTTGTAGGTATCATACCCAATATTCAGTGTTGTATAAAAATATGAAGCAAGCTTGATTTTTTTCTCCTTATAAAATTGACTTGCTCTTTTCATCTGTCTGCCCGAAGCATTTTTTCTTTATCTGTGAAGCTTTATCTTTGTCTCATTGGTCATTATTTTATGTCTTACTTGTCATTCCAGGTCTTTCCTTATTTCTATTTCACTGCATTACTTTTCATTCCTATCCTCTATGAATCTACCATGTTTTTCATAGTGTTTATTCACTTTTGTACTCTTTTTCATTTTTATTTCTTTTATTCTTCCAATTCTTTTTCTTGTACACCTTTCCTAAATTCTGCTGGCTTATATCTTATCTCCTTCTGCTCTCCTACCATATTTTCCCTGAATTCTTCCATTACTGTATTATCTATCTTTCTTCATCCAGGCGACCAGTTCATTTTGGGTTTTTTCCCCTCCAAATTCATGGCAAAACATTTGTTCACAGTATTCGTCTATGCTATGGTAATATTTTACAGAAGGATGTACTTTGTTAATTAATTTTACCCTTTTTTTCTTTTGTCTTAGAGTATCTTTGTATAAATGATGTGATAGTTTCTTTCTTGTTATTCATCATTGAATTATTTTCATTTTCCTGGATGGGATATTCATAGATCCTTCTTGAGGCAGGGCCAGGTTGGCATTTGTCCGGCTTGGTTGCACAGTACAAAAGGTCTGTTCTTTCCAGAGCTTCCACAAGATAGAAGGTTTCCTAAAATGTGCCTTGTCT
>NW_007734778.1:8516-9446 GCF_000696425.1 Galeopterus variegatus
TGAAAGCCAGATGGCAAATGGAGCCCCATTACGGATCAATCCATAAAGGTCAGCCTGCCAGGACGGTGGGGAGGAGAGTGGAGAGGGGACCTGGAGGGGCAGAGAGAAGATAAACAGCACTCTAGGGATCCACCAATTGATTAAACAAAATTCAAAAGGAATTCTTTCCTGTAGCAGACATGTCACAAAGATTGTCGCAGAAAAGAAATATAAGATTATTCTAAAGAAAACAAGTCTGAAGTCATATGTCAATTACAAGGTGGATTTTAGGGCTCATCGCAGTTCTATATCCTCATGTTCAAATGAACTAATACCTAGATTTGAAAACTAAGGAATAAGATGATTTAAGCACAGGCCCACTGAGCGCTATCTGAAAATCATCAAGTTTTTATTACTATTTTATCCTGAACCCCTCTGACCTCTTCTCATTCAATTTTCAGACAGTCCTCCTCTTCACACCCTTATGTAAATCCTCGGGCTTCCTACCTCCGCCTTCTTCTCTGCTAGTTCTACTCTTTCTCCCGAGCAGGTTTCCTCAGTTCTTTGACATCAGTTTCCACATCTTCTCTAGTGAGATTCTAAACTATTTCTCTAGTTCAGTCCTGCCTCATGAATTCCCAGCTCATAGATCTAGCTGCCTACTGGACATTTTCACCTAGATGTTTTACAGGCATCCTAAATTTACATGTTGAAAAACTAACTCATTATCTAAAGCCTTCCCCACCCCTGCCCTGCAACACACACATCCGGCACCTGTTCCTGAATTCTCAAACTTATTTAACATCTTATGGTCTTAATTATTTGTTTGCCAACAAACATAGGTAAATGTATGGAAGGAGTTTATTTGTTTTTTGTTTTTTTGGGGGGGGTTTTGATGGGGAAATAAGTAAATATTCAAAACTTTTCATCTGTGCTTATCACCAAGCAAAG
>NW_007734778.1:10327-11969 GCF_000696425.1 Galeopterus variegatus
TTTTGATGGGGAAATAAGTAAATATTCAAAACTTTTCATCTGTGCTTATCACCAAGCAAAGGAAATCAGCAATTTCTATAGTCTGTGTAGGGCTCAGTTTCCCAGAAACATGCCCCAGTAGTAATCCTCAACACATCCTTCCTCGTGTCTCACATCTAGGGATGGTCATAAGTCCATGGTGAAGACATGAAGCTCATGTCTTTCCTGCTTGGTACTGAATCCCCAGTGCCTGGCACTGAAGTGGCTATTTCTTGAATAAATGACTGTGTCTTTCAACTCTACCCTCTATCTCCACTGCCAGCCCTTCCCCATCTCCACTGCAACCACCTTGACACAGGTCCTCATCACCTTTTTTTTACAGCACTGAAGAGCCTGCCAGGGTCCTTCCTGCCTCCAAATATTCCTCCTCTAATCCTTTCTCTTCACTACAGCCAATTGCTTTTCTAAAGTGCATCTGTGGCCCTGCCAGCCTCTTTTATCAATAATTAAATAAAATAAAACTCCTACCTCTCCCTTGTTTGCTGGGCCCACAAATGGCTCTCGTGTGTTTGCCAGCAGCGTGCTTCCATTTGCACTCACTGCTTCCTGACAAGGCTGCCCTCTCTAGTGACCTGCTGGCCCCAAGCTACCTTCTGGTTTGCTACCTTGCAGCCATAGGATGAAGACCCAGCTCCTTAGCACAGCAATCAGCTTTCCTTTCCACTTCATCTCTCTCACCCACTCACTCAGAACTTGGACACCTCAGCCTTTCACAGTCCCCCAGGTGGTTTCCATGTGCCATGCCCCTTTTTTCTCCCTGGGGAGTCTCTACTCACGCTTTAAGAAACCCCTCAGGCATCACCCCACCGTGATGCCTCTGTGAACCTCTAGAGGTGGATGCTCCTTCCTCTTTGATTGTGTAGAATCTTCTGTCTCTCTGCACTATAGAGTAATTTTGTCCTTACACTTCTCTCTGCACAGTGCAAGCCCCATAGGCCAGGTCTGTATTGTAATTTTTCTCTGACATCTTACCCTTCAGTGTAAAATATAGAAATAGCGAGGTCTCAATCAATGGTTGCTAAATTAATGAACACTTTATTAGCCTACATTGATGGTGCATTTTTTGGTCCCATCAGACAGTACCATCTCTCCCATGTCTCAGTGTTACATGTCACTGCAGGTTTCTCTAATGAATTTTGTGAGAAATATGGGATATTGCTGCACTATTCTTCAGTTGCATGGGGGTTTAATTCCTATTTATTCTTTTCTTGTATTACTAGAAATAATGGCTGTAACTACTTATCTGGCTAATCTCTGAGATTTCTGTGTAAGAAAATTGTTACTGTTGGAGAAATTTGCAAAGCCTGACTCTGCCAGGGCCCTGCTCCTCACGTCTAAGCAGTTAATTCTCTACTGTGTTATGTTGAGCTTTCAGCTCTGCAAAGTGCTCCTTGCATGCCTTCTTTGTGCAGATTTATCCAACTGCCTTTTTCTTTCAGTAAGGTTGTCCAGTGAGGCTGTGTTCCTTATGTTTTCAATTGTGAATTTTTCTCCACTGGAGCTTCCTGACTTATATTTGAGGAAGCTTTGGTTGAAAAGGAGAAAGAGGGGCCGGCCCGGTGGCGCACTGCTACAGTGCGCCGCTTGGGAAGCGCGGCGGCGC
>NW_007734778.1:12766-13564 GCF_000696425.1 Galeopterus variegatus
CGACACTGAGGGTTGCGATCCGTTGCCGGTCACGAAGAAAGACAAAAAGGAAAAAAAAAAGAAAAGGAGAAAGAGAGGAAAGGGACTTGTTCTTAAAGTTTCCCTCTTTCACCTAATATTGGAGGGAATTTCTTTCCAATTAAACAAACAAACTTGTGTAAAATAACACATACTGTGAAATATACATATGGCCACAATGTCATTGTACATATATTTTTTCCTATCAGAGAAGGCAACAGGCAAATCAGCCACTCTCACAAGGTCATATTTCACAAAGACAGCTGAATTCACCCACTGTTGAATTGTGTTACGAAGCCAGTGATTTAGCATTGTCATCTATTTTGATTGACACCAAAAGCCTTCTAGGACAGTAAATGTAAAAATGTTAGCAAAAAATCCCTTACAAAATGGCTTGATGGTTCCTGTTAATGAGTTTTAAAGTGCAGTATAACAACTTAATCAAACCAGACAGCTCCATAAAAGAATTAATTTGGTCATTGGCTCTCTTTCCAAAATGACTTTGTTGTACTCAGTAAGATGAGATTTTTCTGTAGCTAAAATATTTTCACAACCAAATGCAGAAGGCTGGGGTAGATTATGGATTACCCAAAGTTGCTCAGCAGCAGTTCATGTTGCGGACTCCTGTTGAATGAGATGTACACTTTTTCTTAAGTTTCATTTTAACAAAAGAGAAGATAAATGACTTGTATCAAAAAGCATGAGCCCGCACTTAGAACTTCCATTCTGGGTAGCTGTGTGTTAAATTTTAGAAATTGGAGTGACACTGGGATGACATTA
>NW_007734778.1:13832-15104 GCF_000696425.1 Galeopterus variegatus
AGTTCATGTTGCGGACTCCTGTTGAATGAGATGTACACTTTTTCTTAAGTTTCATTTTAACAAAAGAGAAGATAAATGGCTTGTATCAAAAAGCATGAGCCCGCACTTAGAACTTCCATTCTGGGTAGCTGTGTGTTAAATTTTAGAAATTGGAGTGACACTGGGATGACATTATGGGTCATCAATAGGAGGGATTCAGGAATATCATCGTACTGCCCCAGACCACAGCAGTCATTTCTTACAAGGTCAGAAGAAGAACACACATAGGACAATAACCAGCTAAAGGCAGCAAAGTCCTGCATTATTTTTCATTAGGCTTTTGGCCCAAACTCTAGAGATTATTAGAAAAGTGGTCTTGGCCACTGTAGAAATATGGGCTTAAACCCAGGCTTAAAGGCCAAAGGAGACTTATGTCCTGTCTACCCAAGCTCAAACCCCACAATCTTAAGTGTACCTCAAGACTCTTAAAGTCGGTTCTTAAGTCAGCTCTGAGGAGAAAATTATATATGGTCAGAATTCTAACAGTCAGAATTACCCACCAAATGTGTAAATCACCTACTATTGGTACAGGTCACTGTCTCTTGGATTGAGCACCAGAGGAAGTAGTCAGCTTGCATTTAGGTTTGTTATATAAAATCTAGTATATTTAAATACTAGGAGTAGGGCTGGCCAGTTCACTCAGTTGGTTAGAGTGTGGTGTTATAACATCAAGGTCAAGGGTTCAAATCCCCATACCAGCCAGCTGCCTAAATTAATACTAGGAGTCATCTTCAGGGTGACATCGAGACACACAGAGAACTGGGATTGAGTAAGGGAATAGCAGATTCGCAGACCCTACCCTAAACTGCCTTATTGACAGGCAAATTGCTTGCACTTTTAAAATTGCTATTTCTCCTTTCCTTTCTCTCTCCATCTACTTTTCTCTGCTTTCTCTGTCTCCCAGAGTTAAATTTTAATGAAAAAGAAAAATAATGTGAATGACATGCATTAAAAACCATGAGCTCTCACTTAGAATCTCCATTTTGGGTATACAGTACTTACCGCCAGTGCTTTTTGATATTTATTTGTGTGTGTACTAAATTTATATCCATGAGACTGTTGGCTCCATGAGGGAAAGGACCCTGTCTCTTTTGGGTCACCGTTTCATTCTCAGCAACTATCACAGAGCCCAGGAAGAGCTGAATGTATAATTATTAAATGAATAAATAAATAGAAGAGAGAGACCACTACACGTCACTGTCTTTGAAAGTTCTGCTCCTAATAAATGTGGGT
>NW_007734778.1:15741-18856 GCF_000696425.1 Galeopterus variegatus
GGCATGATTGTCCCCCACCCCATTTTATAGAAGAAGATACTGAGACTTCAGGAGGCTAAGCAACTTGCCCAAAGTTGCACCACTAACTTGTAGCAGAACCGGGTCTTGAACCCTTGTCTTCTAACCCTGAGCCAGGCCAGCTGGACTTCCCCATACCCAGTGGCCTCTGCTACTTTTGTGGGAACTCCTCTGCATCAGAGTATGTGGATCACATCCCCATGTACGGCGGTGACCACGTCTCATCCCTCACTCAACAGAGGTGCATTAAGTGCCTACTCTGCACCAGACATTGCACAAAGCTTTCAAGTGGCAAACAGGAATGAGATGTGGTCCTTGCCCTCAGAACCACTCACAATCTAATGCCAGTTAGTGTTTTGAACATGTAAATTTTCAGCTTATGTTGTTGAATTTCTTTGTGGTTGAAATCTTGCCCTGCTTGCAGTTACCGCAATATGCAGGTTAAATGGAAGGAAAACCAAGGCTTGATGGCTTGTACATACATTAATGACTATTGCTTCAGGTTTGAAACAAGATTTTAACCATTCTGCATGTGTGTTAGGGATTTTCACAGTAATGCATATTTGCAGAATGGAGGCCAGAAGGCTTAAATTTTAGAAACAGCTGTGGAACTTCTTTCAGCTCGTGCAATTGGAGTGAGGCTGGCCTTATTAAGGAGTTGCTCTGAAAACTGTAGGCAACAAGCATGTTTTGTCTTTTCTCTTATCCCAGTGTTAGTGTCTCCATAGAATTCCAAGTGAGAGAAGAACTGCCAGGGTGCAAGGTGGAAATTATATTACAGCATTCGAACAGGTGAGATCATCAGAGATGACAGAGAAGAAAATGGCACTTTAATGCATGAGAGTAATCTTCCAAGATTTGTACCAAAATGTGTTGTTATATTTTAACAAGAAGAGGTCCCAGAAGGGTCAGTTTCAGGAATGTCACATGAGCCCCTGGAGAGGAAGAGAGGGTTGATCGGCTGTCACACTCAGAGGCTGAGTGTGCTGGGTAAAGAGGTGAGGTCCCACGAAGTGCAGATTTCAAAACAAATGCAGTTTTTGTTGTTTCACAATAGATGACTTTGAAACACAAAGAAAAATAAGACTATGAGTAGAAACTTGAGAAGTGAAACTAAGCAATAGAGGATTCGTTTTCACATGCAGGAGATACACAGAGTTTTTATGGTTTCCTAGATTCAAGGAAGGGTAGAAGACTACCCGGGAGGAGGCAGTTACGAACAGTGCTACAGAAGCAGGAAGGAACATGACAAAGTTGTGAGGGATCTGGAGAGAGGAGTTTTGCAGGAAACATGAAAATATAGCAGCAACAGATTAGGCTAGCTTTGGCTCAAAATGACCTGAAAACTGTCTACAGAAAGCTTCCATCCAAGCAGTGCTATGTTATAGAAGACTCTGCTGTACGGATTGGAGCTTTTCTAAGATGTTTAATAGTTGGTCCCTCAAAAATAGGACCCAGGCAACTCAATTATTACTCACTGAATACTATAGTGGGTATCATGCCAAGATCCAATGTTTGCTTTCTGTTTCGCACTAAAGAAATAACATTTAATGTCCATAGTCCAGATTACATTTGAAACTTTAACAACTTTAGGTTTTAGGTAGCATTAAAAACACTCTGTAAATGACATTTTAAAGGAAAATAATGTTTAGCACAATTACATTGTGTGCTTGAAGAAAATGTATTCTTATTTCACATTCAGTAACAATCTGTAGTGACTGTGGACGAGGAGATAAGTGATGTTCACTGCTGAGCAGAATGAAGAGCATTATTTGCAGGGGGGAACATAGCCTAGTTTCCTTTACATGCCATTTACATATAAGTTTTTTTCTAATTATTAGAATTTAAATTTTTAAAGTTCAGAGTTTTAAAATTCCCTAAAGACTTCTGCAAAACCTGAACCGTTATTGAGTAATCCATCAAAAATCCAGAGGCTTTAAAAGTTCTGTGACTAATACGTGTGAAATGTTTGAAGATGAAATTCTCTTTTGTAATTATACACTGCAGAATATGGAATAGTTTCTGCCATGTGAATTATCTACCTGAGGATACTACTTGAAAGTTCTATCTTGCATAAATAACAGTCAGCCTCTTATACAAGAGAGGCAGTGTTTTCATACCTGAAATGGAAATTATTTTAGAATCATTTCCATGCAACATTTTTTCATTATTACTTAAATCTGGTGACTATGAAAGGGAAATAAATTCACACCGCTGGCTCTTTTCAGACAGAATGATTCAATTTATTCTTGCTCTGATATCATAGGGAAATGAAAAGGTTAGAATTTCCTTTTGGATTCAATGTGGTATTTCCCCTGAATGGCTAAACAAATGAAAGACAGGCAGCTTTCCAGGTCTGGACTTGAGGACAGTAAGGGATTTCCCTGGTAGTGTGTTTTATCTGAAATCTGGTGCTTTCTTGTAATTAAATGAGGGAAATTGATGCTGAAATTAATCCTTCAAATATAGTCAATGTCTTGTAACCTTCCCAGATATTGCCCTGTTTTATAAAGAGGCAAGAGACTTGCTTTAATTCTGATTTAATGTGTACATGCTTTTGAATTATACACTAAAACAATTTGGGAGATAGGATGGACTGGCACAAACTTATTCCTGCCCCAGAGACTGTCACTTAGTTGGTCTGGGGTCTTGGGTTCAGGCATGTGTAGGTTTAGGGGGTTTTTTTTCTAATTTTGGTAAAATATACATAAAATTTGCCATCTTAATAATTTTAAGTGTACAGTTCAGTGGCATTAAGTACATTCACACTGTCATACAACCAACACCACTGTTTACATCCAGGACTCTGTCATCATCCCAAACTGAAACTCTGTACTCATGAAACAATAATTGCCCGTTCCCCTCTTCCCTCGGCCCCTAGTGACCACTATTCTACTTCCTGTCTCTATGAATTTGACTATTCTAAGTACCTCATATAAGTGAAAACATATAGTATTTGTCCTTTTGTATCTGGATTGTCTCATTTAACTTGCTTTCAAGGTTTATCCTTGAAAAGGATGCAGCATGTATCAGAATTTTATTCCTTTTTAAGGCTAAGTATATTTCATTATATGTCTATACACATTTTGTTTACCAA
>NW_007734778.1:19215-43103 GCF_000696425.1 Galeopterus variegatus
TTTATTCCTTTTTAAGGCTAAGTATATTTCATTATATGTCTATACACATTTTGTTTACCAACTCATTCATTGATGGGCATTTGGGTTGTTTTCACTGGTTTGGCTACTGAGAAGAAAGCTGTTATTGACATTGGTGTATAAATATCTCTTCAAGCCTGCTTTCAGTTCTTTTGGGTGTATATCTAGAAGTAGAATTGCTGGATCATATGGTAATTCTGTGTTTAATTTTTTGAGGAATTGCCAAACTGTAGGAATGCATAGTTTTTAACAGCACTCCAGGTGGTCTTATGATTGGATAATCTGAGAAATACTTATTTGTCAGTTACCTATTGCTATAAAAACAAACCACCTCAAACAATTAGTGGCTGAAAACAACATCCCTCTATTTAGCTCACAACTACAAGGGGTGGCTCTTCTGGCCTGAACTTGGCTGGTCAGATCTCTGTTGGTCTAGTTCATGCTTCTGTGGTCACTTGGCTGGTCAGTTGGGTGCCAAATGGTCCCAGCTAGCCTCAGTCGTATGTCTAGTGGTGGTTTGGCTGTGGCTAGGACAATGGAGTGACCAGGCAGAGAATCTCTCATTGTCCAGCAGGCTAGTCAAGGCTTGCTCACACGGTGGCAAGGTTCTAAGAGCAGCAAGAAGACAAGCCCCAATGCACCAGTGCTTTTCAAGTCTCTGCATGCAGTATGTTTGCTTGTCCCCTTGGCCAAAGCAAGTCATCTTGTCAGTTTGAAGGGCACACCAAAGGATATGGATATCGAGGGGCAGAAAAAGATCTGGGCCATTACTATTATCACTCCACCACAATTTACCTGCCTAATTCAGTGTTCTGATGAACTCTTGGCTATCTGAAAACTTTCTCCTGCCGTAATAAGTCAATGAATGGGCATAACAGTGTCTGAAGTTACATGCATACCTCAGAACTACATGCCCCAGCATTTCTACAATGCTGTCCATTTGTGTGTTCATTCACTCAGTTAACAAATACTTTTCATGAATCTACTTGTGTCTTGATCTCTTCTAGACCCTGGGGATGTAGCCATCGACAAAACAGTCCAAGTCCCTGTTCTCTAGGGACTTACATTCTACTGTAGATGGAGAAGTTTGGGGAGTGAGAGTAAATGTTTAGACCCCCCATACATACCCAGAAAATTGGTTTCTTTGTTTGTTTTCTTTAAAAAACAAAAAAAAGAATAAACCTGGAGTATATTCTTTATTTCCTATTATTCATCCCTTTATGCTTTTATTAATATTTGAGTACAGGAAAATAGTTCAGTTAATTAGAAGTCCCAGGAATTTAAATGCCAGAAAGCAGATGCAAAGTCGTATTAGGACATGAGAATTGACTTCCAACTTGGCATCTTTATATAAGACTGAGGGATTTGCTTCTCACTTCCTTTACACGTTCTGCAAGGTTTTGTGGTTAAAACTTTTGGCCCCTGACTGCCTGAGAGAAGATGGCTGAAGAGTTACACACAGAGGAATAGTGATGGATGCATAGAACAGACATTTTCTTCGGACATTTCTTTCTTCTTTTTTTTTTTTATTGTGTGTTGCAGGAATAGAGTGGAATTTTTTATTTTTAAGGTAGCACCGCTTTGCTGGAAAATTTGATTTTTATAAACTGGAAGCTTGTGTTAGCACCTGGAGATGAGACCAGCTTTATGCCCAGCTGGTGGCTCAGATGTGCTGGGACACTCAGCACAGGTAACTTTGCCAACTAAGACTCACTTCACGCACAAGAGCTTTCACTGGATACCAGTCAAGCTGCATGTTTCAGCATAACAGTGCATTGCAGTGGGGGAGAATTAGTAGCTAGCAAGTTCAAGTGTTCAAAGAACGCATTTTAGAGTCAGCCAGATGTGTCGATTACTAGCATTGAGCTTGACTCAACCCCTGTGAATCTCAGCTTCTTTATCTATAAAATGGGATGAGAACACTATCTGCCTGATGAAACTGGAAATGCCTAAAGTATGTGTATAGAGCTCTTACCATATGCCTGTAGTAGGCACCTGATAAAAATATCAGCTAAGAGCTGTTATCTTAATAAATGCTACTCTGACCTACAGTTCCATCACCACATACAGGTGCCTTTGGCTGGCTCTCAGTGCCAAAAATCTAAGCTTCAAGGGAGTTAATCTGTGAACCACCCTAGCACCAATCCAAGCTGAAATAAAGGTGTTTAGGAGACTAAATTGCACTGTTTATGTGTAGCCAGTCATGGATTCCTATTTGGGCTATTGCCTGCTGTTTAAGTAATCCTTCTCTGACCTGGAGATGCCATAGAAGCAGTCCTTCTGCAACAACAAGAACAAAAACAGCATTTCAAACACTAGCACCTTGCCTGGAATGACTTTAGGAATGTTTTAAAAAGACCCCCAAAATATCTCCTGTGTAACTTTCCATCAGACTTTCTGGAAGAACCCACCACCAAAGTGTAAACTGATTCGATCTCGTGTTTTCCTCTTTGGACTTAGCTGAAAGTAGAAGCTGGGCCCAGTGAGCATCTGACTGGGAGTAGACTTTGATAGATGGATCAGGGGTCTTATGAGGTAAGAGGAGAAGAGAGAGGAAAGTTTGGATCATGGGTATAGGAACCATGCAATTCGTATAATTTCACCATAAACACGGGACATTGGGAGAGGATAAATGCTACCTTGCGGTAGCACCGGGGAATTGCAAGGCTTTGGTGCTGGGGAGAGCAGGGAGATAAAGAAATTAAGGGTAGGAGAAGGGATCCAGAGGGAAAACAAACAAAGGTAAAAAGCAAACTTTTCAGCTGAGTTATATGAGTGACATTAACTATAACACAGTGTGGAAAAATACCATCTTCCTGTCCTCCCCCATGTGACAGGAAGCTGATCTGCTGGCTCAGATTTATTTCTCTCTGGGGCTGTATTTCTCTTCTTGCTTTTTTGTTTCACCTCCTACCTTGTTATAGGTGATCTTTTTCCCCCGGAGGAAATCATAATTCTATCACTGTGAAAATTGAGGTGTCTTCTAGTTTCTTACTAGTTTTAGATGATTTTCTTAGGATAAATTGCCAATTTCCTCTTTTATGGAAAATACTAAAATGCTTTTTTTTTAAGTAGTGACCTTGATCCTTTTCCATTTGCTGTTCTTTCTAATTTCTAGGCTAGAGCTAGAAAAATCAAATGAAGGGGCTGTCAGCCTAGTGGCGATAACCACATGGAGAACATTAAAGTGTTTCTCTGAAAGTCCTTGGAGCGAAGTCCTTGAGCATCTTTACTAGTGACAGCATTATAGACATGGGGCTTCATCGTGTCTGTCTTATCCAGGCCCTAACCCCTGGGGCACAATCAGTCCTCAATAAATATTCACTCAGTGATTGGACAAATGGTCTATGACTTAAAATAACAACCTTGCCCAGGTATAATTGCAAACCGCTAGGGTTCCTACTTCCAAGAAGTAGCCCTTGCCAGCTCTGGGAAATGTTTCCCTCCTTCCTTTGAGCAGACTCCCTCAGGCTAAGACACCATCCATCTAAATGTGTGGCACAGGGTCTCCACCCTAGGAAGCCAAGAGGCTCAGTGTGTGACCATCATTTGAACCTATGGCTCTAAGACACCTGGCCATTCTGGAACACCTGGCCACTCCTCTCTTTAAAGATGTTGAAGATTGCGATGAATATGGGAGTGCAGGTGTCCCTTTGACATGATGATTTCCATTCCTTTGAGTATATGCCCAGAAGTGGGATTGCTGGATCCTATGACAGTTCTATCTGTAGTTGTTTGAGAAACCTCCATACCGTTTTCCATAATGGCTGTGCTAATTTACAGTCCCACCAACAGTGTAGAAGAGTCCCCTTTTCTTCACGTCCTCGCCAGCATTTGTTATTCTTAGTCTTTTTGATAATAGCCAGTCTAACTGATTTTGATCTGCATTTCCCTGATGATTATTTCATCTCAGCTCTATTTACAATAGCCAAGATATGGAACCAACCTAAATGTTCATCTATGGATGACTGGATAAGGAAAATGGGGTATATATACACAATGGAATACTACTCAGCCATAAAAAGAATGAAATTCTGCCATTTGCAGCAACATGGATGAGCTTGGAGAAAATTATGTTAAGTGAAATGAGCCAGGCACAGAAAGAGAAATACTGTATGTCTTCACTCATAAATGGGAGCTAAGAAAGAAAGAAAGACCACAATAAAACACTGAGCATTCAGGAGAGAACAGATTTACAGTTACTGGAGGTGGGAAAGCAGGAGGGGGATAGGGAGTAATTGGGTAAGGAACAAAAAGAGTAATTACAATTCATAATGATGAACATGCTAATAATATTAATTTGATCATCACATACTGTACACAAACACTGATAGTCAACTCTGTACCCCATAAATATGTATAATCAAAAATAAATAAATAAATACAATACTTAGGGAGAAAAAAGATGTTAAAGACTATGCTCTAATTAGTTTGGAAATGAAATTTTTTAGACTATTTATTTCTATAAGCAACTGCAGCCTGGGGACACACTGATTCAATTCACCACTTCTCCTGAAAATGATGTGTGAAAGGGAAGTTGAGCTGCCTCTATCTTCCCAAAGAAATCTACATGTCATTTAGATGTTGGGACCCTCAAGAGGCAGAAATTTCTTCATGCCCTGCTGTGTCAGTGCTGATTAGAACCTTCGGTCATTATCCTTGAAATCCGAGGCTGCCACTGTTGGCTTCTGTAAAGCAGGGGACTAAATACCCTAGCACACCCTGGCAGGTAGGTGCCTTCTTGCTGGGAATAAGCTTCAGCTTTTCTCAAGGTCTGCCACACTGGAGCAGTAACACACAAGTGGCACTCAGTTGGATAGTGACAATTAGAGCTAATGACAGCTTTTTGCTGTGAGAAGCACTGACTCCCTGAGCAGAATTAAGACACACAGAAACATTTTTCTGTGCTTGGTTTCTCTGGCACCTACAAGGTCACGGACAATGACAATTAGAGCTAATGACAGCTTTTTGCTGTGAGAAGCACTGACTCCCTGGGCAGAATTAAGACACACAGAAACATTTTTCTGTGCTTGGTTTCTCTGGCACCTACAAGGTCACCCACACATTCCAACTGGAGTGGAGACTTGGGACATAAAAGTACGATTGGTGGAGGCAGTACCATGTTAACCCCTCGAGTAATAGAGGCTCCTTTGCTGCCAGGAGACAGAAAAGCCATTAAGGATATTCCCTGGGTATGTAGCCCAGTAATTTTCATTTTTTAACAAATACCCTTAGTGATTCTAGAGCATGACAAAGTTTGGGAATTACAGTCCTTGAGAGCAATCTCCCATTTGTAGTTTACATACTTGGACCTTAGACTAATTGAACTTCCTTTATTTTTATTTTGTATGTAATAATATTTTATTTTCATTTTATATATAAAATAATTTCATTTTTATATTTTGTATATGTAGTATATAATACAATACAATTATTTTATATTTTTAATATAGCTATAATGATAATATATTAACTGTGTGTATTATAAATACTACTTACTATATACAAGACCTTGCCTTAAGTGCTTTACATATATTATCATAATTAATCCTTACAATTTTTTTTTTGAAAGAGATGGTACTCTTATCACTATTTTACAAATGAGGAAACAGAGGCACAAAGAAGCTAATTGATTTGCCCAAGGTCTCATAGCTGGCAAGTGCTGGAGCTGGGATTTACACCCAGACATGGTGATTCTGGGACCTGAGACTTTTAACTACCACACTGCCCTGATCCAAATGACCAGAAGCTTTTAGACCTTTGATTGGACAGAGTTGCATCACTAAGCAATAGAGAGGTATAAAAAGTCTGTGGGGAGGGAAAGAAAGATGCTTTCTCTGCAGAAGTAATGTTTAGGGGTTTTTTGAGCCTTAAATAAATTAGACCATCTATCTGTGGCCAGGAGTGTACTCAGTGGATTAATGTCCAATCCTATAGAAAAACAGACTTTGCAGAACCCCAGCAGCCAGTTGCCCAGGTGAGTATGGAATCCACAGAAATTCCAGGTCAGTGCTTGCTCTGGAAGTTAGGAAGGAAAAGCATCAGTATTCATGAAGCAGCTCTTGGGCTTCACCCAATCTGGCAGTGGGAGGAAGGTTTGCCTCTGAATGCTGGTTAAAACTAGGAACATTGGAGGAAAAGATACAGATGCAATTAGATAACTCGAATCTCTGATTAATAGCCTTATTAGGTTTTCTGCACTGACAGGAAAGACTAGAAAGACAAGTTCTAATTGGATTGCCTGGACCTCCTCTTAGCCATGTGAACACCTGGAAGAGCTTTGTGTGATAAACTGGTCTAGATGCTTTCTAGCCAAAGTTCCAGAAGATTATGGGTGAATTTTTAAAGTTTTATGATAAATTTTAGGATTAATTTATTCATCATAAACATTTATTGAGTTCTTTTAATGAACCAGGCAGTACTGTAGGGGATACAGAAATGTAGAAAAGATAGTCCTTTACTCCCAAAGTCACAATTGAGTGGTAGAGAGAGACAAGAAAACCAGCAGCAGCTTAATGTGTTTCCATAGATGTACTGGAGAATTACTATGGTGTCTATGAGACAAGGGCACTTCAAACCTCTTAGGGGTGGGGAAGTCAAGTCCAAGAAGGCCCTCTAAAGAAGGAGAAGTATGTCCTTCTTTGTGTCACGAAGTATCTGCAGTTGCCCAGGCATCCCTGGCAGAGGGAGCAGGGTGTGCACAGGAGGACACAAGTCACAGGCAGCCCTATAATCTTGCAGGTGCATCATGAACAACCAGAGTTAGCCAGCTCGTCACCCAACTCTTATGTGCCCTTTTAGGGGAATGCTTGAACCCAGATCTAGAGCCTCAAGAATCCCAAGCTAGGGTCTATGTCTCAGTATGAAGTCAGACTCCCTGTGTCTAGAGACTACTCTATGATTCTATGTACAATTTTATACTAATACCACCTGGACAATGGATGGCCTGAAAGCCACTCAGCCCCTGTTG
Source organism: Galeopterus variegatus (assembly GCF_000696425.1). Taxonomy (NCBI): domain Eukaryota; kingdom Metazoa; phylum Chordata; class Mammalia; order Dermoptera; family Cynocephalidae; genus Galeopterus; species Galeopterus variegatus. The sequence goes on from NW_007734778.1 coordinate 26,204, forward strand.
TGAATTAAAACTGCCAAAGAGGAAAGAAGCTCATATTTATTGAGTCACTATGTTCCAGGCACAGGACTAGGTGCTTTTGGGTTTGGGGGAAGTGGTTGTTATTTTTGTTTTTTACATAATTGCCTTTATTAGCAGCTTTCTCATCAAAATGTAGCTCCTTGCCTTAATCACTGAGAAACATCCTCTCCTAACCCAGACGCATGTTGTGACTCGTTTTCTCCTGGGCTTATATTTGCACTTAGACACATTTCCTTCCTATGTGAAGAGAAGCCAACCCTAAATTCTGATGCGACATTGTATTTTCGTAAGTGGCTTTCCTCACAGCCCCACTCTCAGCTGCCATTACTCCCTTAGGGACTATTATATTTATTTACATTGACATGGTGGCTCACCCCTTAAGTGAAAGGACAAACAATTAATGTCGCAGCTCCTGGCAGCAGGCTGGCCTTTCTGGATGCCATTAGGACACGTCTTGGAAAGGGCTGTGCAAAATAGCTGCTCAGACTGAACTTTAACTAATTATCCAATCAACGATTTGGCAGGTCAGTCAATGGGAAATGATGTACAGTCGGCTGAAATTGATCACACTTCATTTCCCATCAATTGTCAAGCCAAATTGTGGATAAAGTCATAAGTAAAGGATCATTGCCTGTCATCCTTGGGACCATGTTCTCTATCCCCTCCACTTACTTAGACCCCAGGCTGATCCATAAAAGCAAGAGTCTTTTACTCTTACAGAGGGAACCAGTATAAAGGTTTACCACCTTCTGAGATGGCAGGGGAAGGGAGAGTATTTTCTATTTCATAATTGATGCAGCTGCAGCCATATAATCCCCTTACCTTTTCAGGCAGCTTGGATTTGGAGGTTGGATTTTAAATCCCATGATCCATTATGCATCGCTTACTTCCACATCTATTATGGTTTCATCAGCCAAATGACAGCATTCCCCATCAGGGCCTTTGTGTGGGGCTCTTCAACTTTATGCCGGGAGATAGGCATGTGGAATGTCATACATGGGCGATTTACAGGCAATTAGGAGGAGGCCATGGCAGATTTAGTGTAGCTTGTCTGAAAAGTTATGAATAAGGGTGTAAGGAGGAAGATGTTTCCCCCCAAAAAAGACTTAGAATGATCAAAGCAGTGAATTTTGTGACATTAACTACTGCCCTCTCAGAAGATGTTATAAAATGGAATGTGTTCCTGACTAAGTTGATTCGCAGCTTCTAAAACCAACTGCTGGCCCAGGTTAGTAGAGCCCTACTAGATACTCCAATAGATCATGAAGAAAGCAGGGGCACAGACTCAGGTTTACACACAAGCTTCCTCCCCACTGTGTGCCCCAAACCAACTGGCCTTTTTCCTTGCACGCTAGGACCTATGGATCCTTATGCAAAAGCCTCTGGGACCTGGGCGAGAGCCAACAGGAAATAACCAGGATATAATTATCTGCGAGACATGGCCATGTGCAAAAATTTCCTCACAACGACTTCCAAGTGGAAAGGGTGGGGATTTCAAATCTGTATTTTATAGCTTAGGAAACTAAGGTTTAGAAATTTGAGTGACCTTCCTAATGTCATGTGGCTACTTCATGAAAAAGCTGGGTTTAGACCCCAATCTCCCGTAAACTATATTTCCTCAATCAATAGATTGGGATTTACCAAATTGCTCATGCACATGCACACCCTGTATTTTCTCATTCACTCAAAAAATTGAGAACTTACTGTGTGCCAGTCACAGTATTAGGCACTTGAGCCCACTGTGTTAATTAGGATTCTCCAGAGAAACAGAACCAATATGCTGTGTGTGTGTGTGTGTGTGTGTGTGTGTGTGTACATATATACGAGGGCAATGTGTGTGTGTGTGTGTGTGTGTGTGTGTGTGTGTGTGTGTACATATATACGAGGGCACTTCAAAAAGTTTGTGGAAAAATACAATTGAAAGATAATATGAATATTTACATAAACTTTTTGAAGTACCCTTGTACGTATACATACATACATATATATATATATATATGTGGAAGTGATTATGAGGAATTAGCTCCCATAATTATGGAGGCTGAGAAGTCCCACAATCTTCAGAGTACAAGTTGGAGACTCAAGAAAGCTGGTGAGTCAGTCTAAGGCCTGAGAACCAGGGAGCTGATGGTGTAATCCCATTTCAAGGGGAGGAGATGAGATGAGATGTCTCCACTCAAGCAATCAGGCAGGAAAAAAAGAGGTTGCTGATTCCAACTTCCTTCATGTTTTTTCTATTCAGGCATTTAACAGATTGGAATGTTAACTACAGTGGGGAGGGCAATCTGCTTTACTGAGTCCACCAATTCAAATGCTAATCTCATCAGAAACACCCTCACAGATGCACCTAGAAATCATGTTTAATCTGGGCACCCCATGGCTCAGTCACATTGACACATAAAATTAACCATCACACCCACCCTCAAGGAGCTCACAGTCTAGTGGGGGAGACAGACCAGCTAGCAGGCAAAAATAATCCAGCGTGGACAGAACTAAAGTGGTTGAAGTGTGGGTGATTTGGGAGTACAGAAGAGGGGTGCCTACTTCAATGTTGGGTGAGGGAGTCTAGCAAAGTCTTTCCTGAGGAAATGACACAAGGCCTCAAGGACAAGTAAGAGTGAACCAGATTGAGAGAACGTTTCAGGCAGAGGAAACAGCATATACAAATCCCCAGAGGCAAGACAGAGCTTAACAGGCAGTTAATTGGAGTTTAAAATACGTGGTGAAAGATTGCGATTTGTAATGATGAATGTGCTAATAATAATTTTTTTAAAAAGACAAAAAAAAATATATGGTGGAAAAGGGGAGAGGTGGGCTGGAGAGCCTCAGCGGACTGCACGGAGGAGGTTTTAAGCTTGTAAGTGGCTTTCTCCTCAGAGCCAGGCCTTCTGACCCAGCATCCCTGAAAGGCAGAGGCACAGCTTTACCTCCACCCACATTCAACCTCTTCCCCCTCCCCCTCCCCGCTTCCCTCTCCCTCTTCCTCCTCCTCCTCTTCCTCCTCCTCCTCCACTTTATCCTCCTTGCTAGAAGGAAGGAGGATTTTCTTTTGGTCCCCATCAAGTACTTCTTGAGGTAATACCTCTGCTGCAAAGTACACAATGCTAATTATTCACTCAGACACCCCCCACCCCCCAAAATAACCCTGTCCCAGCTGCTTTCATTGTGGTATTTAAACACTGCCTTGGCCTCCTTGGGTGAAAGTATTATACTCATAATCGTTTCAAAAACAATGTGGCCGACCTCATTATTACGACCTCTTGTTTCTGAGTGACATGAGCAATTTAAAAAGAAGGAGAATTAGTAATGGCCTGAATGTGCATGATGTACTACGAGTCTGGGTACCATTGTTACAGGCAGGCAGGCTCGACTTGCCCTCTCACACTAAACAAATGACTCGAAAGTCCAAAAATTGTTGCAAGGATTGGGATGTTTATTCAGATAACTGACATCTGGGGAATGACCAGGCTAAAATCATCCCACCTTCTGATTCCTGTTCTGGGGTTTAGAAAGGGGGAGAGGTGGGAAAGTGAGGTAAGGGTTTTGTTCTGCAGCAAGAAGGCGAAGGCTGGTCAGGGAATCAGTAGAGGGTCTGAGTCAGATGTCGGGGTCCCATGATGGACTGGGTGCTTTGGCGTCATGGAGTCTGCAGTTGGTGGACTGGTCAGCTTCAAACCCTTGATGTTATTTTGGGGTTGGAGTCCTTATCTTCTAGAGAGAGCCCAAAGACAATAACCTCAGTCAAATATCACTGGAACATAAAAACACCTGACTTGGACCTCTAACTAATGTGGATGCAATTCTTCCTTAAGCAAGAAGGTGAGTTAATAATCAGCCAGGGAGCTTTGCCTTCTCTTCTATTTCCTCTGTTTGCAGTTGATTTAGGGAGGTGAGAAAAATAAGAAAACTTAGTTTTCAATCCTTAATTGTAGGTGCACAACATCTAAAATAAATCAGCATAAGAAGGTGTAAAGGGAAGTAAACAGAAATAAACCTTTGAGAAGGATCCTTTTGGATCATGATTTCATCCCAGATCAGTTTCAGCCATATGGTCAGTTCCTTATTTCCTTGACTAACCTCAGGAATTGGTGATTATCAGTCCTCAATTTAATGGCTAACTGAAATTTTCTGCTTGGTCTTAGTTACCCCAAGGACGGCCATTCTCTGGCTGAGATCCCTTTCACAATCATTGAACAAAAAAGAAGAGAGAGAGACTTGGGCTTCCTGTAATATTTCAGAGCTTGTGATCCTGAAGGGAGCAAGACCTGGCCCAAGCTTGTGTTACAGGCCTTGCAACCAGCAAAGGCAAAAAAAAAAAAAAAAAATGTGGAGACACAGTAGTTCCCTTCTCCTCCCCAGTAGTAAACACTGGGGGCACTTGTATTGAGAGCTGTTCTAACATCAATTTCTATTTTCTTCAGGATGTCAGTGAAGTGGATCAGGGGATGTTTCCACAAGGTGATAAAATGACAGAGTCTTACTCTCTGTTCACCAGGGGATAGTGTTGGTAGCTCTCCCTTTGGTAGGGTTTTAGGGCATGCAGATGCAAATGCTTCCAGGAGCCAGGAAGGAGCAATAAGGGTGTGAGGCGGGCCAGGGTGAATGAGTGTCAAGGGCACAGGAGCAAATGCCCCCTCTGCACTTTAGGGCCGCTGCTCAGTTTCACAGGACCGTGATCACGGGGAAATGGGACCTGGTGGTCCAGATCCTCTGAGTTCTCAAGGGAAGCTACAATTCTGGGTTTTGTATGTTCCTGTCATATTTTTAAATGAAAAAGCTCCTCATTTTGAAATGTGGCAAATAAGGTTGGATCCTTATTTAGTAGGAGGGAAAGTAATGGTTTACTGTATATTATTGGAAGTTCTTAGATAGGATTTTATAAATTTCAATAGTATGAGAAGGAATGAATATGGGATACGGATTTGGCATTAAGTATTGAAAACAAGGGCCAGCCCGGTGGCGCACTGGAGTGTGCGCCGCTTGGGAGCGTGGCGGCGCTCCCGCCGAGGGTTCAGATCCCATGTGGAGACCAGTTCCGCTCACTGGCTGAGCGCGGTGCGGGCGCAACACTGAGGGTTGCGATCCCGTTGCCGGTCCCCGGTACGGGCGCGACACCGAGGGTTGCGATCCCGTTACCGGTCAGTAAAAAAGACAAAAAGGAAAAAAAAAGGTATTGAAAACAAGTCTTCAAAATGTGGAGGCTAAGTTGCAGAGATAGTGTGTCAGAGAGGTGATATGGTGCAGTGTGAAGAGGTATCTAAACTCTCTTCTAATCATAATCTTGGTGACCCCTCCCCCCAGAGTGAAATCCATGTGGCCCTTCATCAAGGTTCCCCCATCAGGACTGAACAGTTTTTATTTCATCCTGAATTATGGGATTCTCTTCCGTCATGCCATTTCAGGCAAAAATAAGAAGATTCTATCAGGGGTTCACGGAATTAAAAAAAATAAAGGAGGAAGGAGCGTTCTAGGAAGAGCCACCCCTTGGACAAACTCTGGTGCACCTTCATCCTCCTGCCATTAGGATTTTCCCAATTTTCTGCTTTTGGGTCTTTACACTTCTTCATAGATCATAAATCAACCTCCTGTCAACAGTTAAGAGCCCTAATAGCAGCAGCCATCTTCTGAGTACTCACCAGGTACAGGGCACTGTGCCAGGTACAGACGTTCATATTCCTCACAACCCCCCAAGCCGTGGTTTCTAGAGAACTGTTACTGTAAGCATCTTGCAGAACTTGGAGAGGAAAAGCCATTTGTGGGGAAAAAAAAATCACACAGCTAGGTGCAGGCAGATCTCCAGCACTGTGACTCCAAAGCCATAGATCTTAATCACTCCCAAGAGGCCAAAATATGCTCCACACCACGTGGGCTCTGGGAGTCAGGCCTTGGTTTAAATCCTGCATCTTCCACTCACTGAATGTCCTTGAGAAAGTAATTTAACCTCTTTAAAGCCTCAGTCTTCTGATCTGTAATTGGGGAGAGTTAAGTACCTGCCACAAATTTTGAGGATTAGTGAGCTCTAGATCAGGCATGTAGGTACTTAGCCCAACAACTGGCACACTGTAAACACCCAATAAATGGTGGTGATTACTGTTCTTAGGCAATTATTATTCTCTAATGTCTTCTTTCTTACTGAACTGCCAGAAGGAAGATCTGCAAAACCATTCTGTCAATCAGGAAAGCAAGGAAATCACCTAACAGATAAACATAATATTGGGGAGCCAGAGACAGGAGCTGAGAAAGGACCCGGCCCAGCCCCTCGGCCTTGCCGACTGAAAAGAACCTTTCCCTGAAGTCCCAGGGAAGCAGTGAAACCACATCAATTCCCCGGAGCTTCTGGGAGGGAAAAAATGCCATCTCTGCTTAAACTGTTCCATTGTGTAGAAATCACATCCTTCAGCTGACAGGGCCAGGGGGAAAAAAAACCCTGGATCTTCCCAAATGTTATTTGTTACAGACAGAAGTATTAAACGTTTCCCACAGCTTGGCAACATGCAACATCGAAAACACATCTTTTCTCTAGATAGGGCCTAGAGGAGAGGAGAAGGAGGGCCCTTCTTACCAGCTGAGTGAGACAGCAGGGGCAGTGTACTTTGCTGTCACCGCAGAAGCACCTAGTAGCACAGGTGACGTTGGGCAGGAGAAAGCCCTTCAGTGTTAGGTTTGTTTTGTTGCTGTGTTCTTATCAGACTGTGGTGCCGGATGCTCAGACTTCCATGAGTTCTGACTGTGGGAGCCTGTGTCTCGCAGCTAAAGGAAAGAGAGCTGAGAGCGGTTTATGCAGGCAGTTCCTGCAAAGAGTTCCCCGAACTATCTGGAGCACCATCTCAATTCTCCACTTCAAGTTAATGCTAAAGGGTGGCCTGGAGGAACTTCTGCACAGGATTTATAATCAGGAAAAGTCAGACCTGAGTCCTTTGTTCACAGAGATATGGGTAGCAGAAGTGTTCCTGAAACTTCTCGCCCAGTTTCAATTGCAGTGTTTAGAAGGTTAGCTCTTTTTGCTAGAAAATCCACGTTGGATATGCCTACAGCCCTGGTACATGCTTTCAGAAATGAGCTTTGTCACATTTAAAGATTGCTGTTTTGTTCTTAGTTACGGGAATGTGTCTGATGTTTCATTTTCCCCCTCCAACTTCCTGTTTTATGCTTTAAACTGCCCTGAAAACTGAAAGGTGTCAGAATCAAACCACAGATATCCAGCCATGTTGCCAGCACACTACTTTAGCAAAAGGCCTAAACCATGTTCTATGTGAAAACCCCCCAGACTGGGTTTATACTGACAAAATAATGCAAAGAATTGAGCCAAGTATCTGTATTATTTTGATGATGAAGAAAACTAATTGTACTAATAATATTGAGTAAAGCTTTGGCAGTAACACTGAACTGTAAATTGGGGGTGCTTTTTCACGTGTGGAGCTTCCGAACGTTTTCACATGTTTAATCGACATTTTTAAAGTGCTTAGAATGTGGTTCTAAGAGGTATTTGAAGCTGTGGTCTTGCAGTTCTGAAGTGTTTTCAGCTTCCTTCTCATTGTAGACCTATAGTTTGGGGGGTGGGAGGAGGTTATGCCATGTCTCTTACTGAATGTATCAATAACAAACCACCCCAAATCTGGTGTAAAACCACAAGAATCATTTATTATTATTATCTGTCAGAGTTCTGAGAGTTGACTAAATCCAGCTATGCAGGTTCCCTCCAGGTCTCTCGTATGGTTGATATGGTTGCAGTTAGAAGCTGGGGCTGGAATCATTAAAGGTTCCCTTACATCTCTGGGACCAATACTGGTGTTGGCCAGAACACCTACAGTAAACTCTTCGTGTTGCCTGGGCTTCCTCATAGCATGGCTGCTGGGTTCCTGGGTCAAGCAATACAAGACAGAGAGCCAGGCAGAAGCTGTATCACCATATCTACTCCAGCCTCAGAAGTCACCCGTGACACTTCCCACTGCGTTCTACTCATCAGAAGTGAGGTACTAAGATCAGCCCACAAGAGGAATCAGACTCTGCCTCTTGATAGGAGAAATGTCAAAGAGTTCCAGAACATGAAAAACTTCAAATCAGTCTTTTTTAAAAAAATAGTCAAACCTCCCTTCCATTCTCTGCTTATCAACTCACATCCTTAAAAATATCAACTCCAATGACTCTACCAGGATCCAACAAACCAAATTGGTTGAGGCTGGGGTGTGATGCTTTTATTGTTTCCAAGATGAAGTTATCTGTGCAACTAGAGAGCCAGCTCCTCTTTTAGAATCCTCTGAAATTAGCAAGTGATTCTCAAGTAGTACAGATAAGACTCCTGGGTAGTAATGACTTCATTACATTTTGGTGCTGCCGTTCCTAGAGTCGGGCTGCTTGATGTGATATGTTCGTCTCCTCCCATTCTCCTTAAGAGAAGCAATAGGCAGTATCCATTGTGTGAGAACCTGCATTGTTCATACAAGCCTTTGTCCTACATAACAGCTCCTGTTCATCAATATGATCCATTGCACTCTGATTTTCTACTTCTGTCTTTCTTTGTGGATATTCCTTTCTCCTCTCTGATTGCTTTTTCTTTGTAGACCATTACTCTAGTTGATAGTGCCAGGTTATCATTGGATCCCATCTCCCTCTCCAATAAGCCTGTGATTGATACTAATCTTCCTCCTGGGACACATTTTATAGGATGCACAGTGGAAACCACTCTCTAAATCTTAGCTTTCTATGTGCTGACAATTTACAAGGTTGCACCTCACAGGCATCTCGGGAGGCTTAAGGGGAAATTTGAGAACTGTGTAATCAGACCTCCTAATAAGAACAGAAATGCTTTTCACAGACGCTGTCATGCCATTCAGCAGTCTGTGCTACGCCCCTACTTGTCTTTTTTCTTTCCAGCCAACAATATGCACATCTAGGTAAGTGCTATTTGGGACGTGGCCAGTTCCTAGAAGCCCAGCATGCACCAGTTCTCTCTTCTGAGTAGAGTGGTATTTTAATTACTCTCATGAAGGCTTTCGCTTGCCATCAATTCCATAAAAATAGAAAATGAAGGTGGTTGCAAACACCTCACTGAAGCAGAAGCCTTGCTTTATTTGTAATATACCTGTACCTTTTCTAGTAAAACTAAGCAATTCCTGAGAAATTTAAAGACACTGGATGTTACACTCTCAATTTAACACTTGACTTGGGGGTGAAATTTTATTTTTCCAGGCCAAGCAGAAGCCTTGCTTTATTTGTAATATACCTGTACCTTTTCTAGTAAAACTAAGCAATTCCTGAGAAATTTAAAGACACTGGATGTTACACTCTCAATTTAACACTTGACTTGGGGGTGAAATTTTATTTTTCCAGGCCAAGGAAAGAATCTTGTGAAAAGTTTTGATTTCTCATGTGAAGTTTGTATCCCTAAAATATGCAGGCGAAGGAAGCCAATGTAGTGCAGTATTTGCTTGCAACAGCATTAGAGTCTGTGTGTCCCTTAAATGAAGGCTTGCATCCAGAAAATAGAGGGACTTACAGGACTCCAAACTTTTGAGCAATCCAGCCTGGATTCATCATTCACTCATTCGTTTACATGAAACTCAAAGGAGGCTTCAGTTTCTTATACCTCAATATGGTCACACTGTAGACCAGTAAAACTTATAGTTATGAAATTGGGTTTGTTTTGTATTTTAACTTAAAAATTCAGACCCATTTAGATCTATTGCAGAAAATGAATATTAAAAAACAGGTTTTTTGAATCACTAGATTTCACTCTCAATCTTGTTTTCACCTCTGAAAGTGGGTGAAACAATATCTCATCTTTTTAGGAGAAATAATATCTCAGAACCCTTCCATTTTTCTTCCACTAACATCTATGTTCTTTTTGGATAAATATTTCTAGGAAAATTGGGTGTTATGAGCTAAATTGTGTCCCATCCGAAATTTGTATGTTGAAGTACTAATTCCAGTTACCTCAGAATGTGACTGTATTTGAAGATAAGGCCTTTAAGAAGGCAATTAAGTTAAAATGGGATCTTTAGGGGGGCTCTAATCCAATATCTTTTCTTATAAAAAGAAGAGATGAGGACACAAACACAGATACAGGAGTGACCATCTGAGGACACTGTGAGAAGGGGTCCGTCTGCAAGCCAAAGGGAAGGCCTTAGAAGAACTGAAACCTGCCAACACCTTGATCTTGGACTTCAGCCTCAAGAACTGTGGAAATATAAATTTCGGTGTGTAGGGCCAGTCCGGTGGCGCACTCGGTAGAGTGCGGCGCTTGGGAGCGTGGCAGCGCTCCCGCTGAGGGTTCGGAACGGAAAAATGGCGGCGCGCCTGGAGCACCAGTGTCGGGAAACAGCGCGATCCTGAGTGCTGTGTGCTGTGATACCAGAGAAGTGACTGCATTTCTAAGAGCAAAGGGCGTGACACCGAGGGTTGCGATCCCGTTACCGGTCACGAAAAAAGACAAAAGGGAAAAAAAAAAAATTTCGGTGTGTAAGCCACCAGTCTGTGGTATTTGGTCATGGCCTAGCAAACTAATACTAATACAAAATAATAAATTAATTGGGAGGTTTTCCTGCATAAAACAGAAACTAATATTTCCAGGTAACCAGCTGAAAGCCCTTTGCACATTTCTAAGGCCAGCTCTGAGCAAGATAACAGTGGCCAACCCTATTGTTTTGGGGTTAAAACTGTAGCACTAGTGCCTCCATGACTCCATTTCAGAGGCAGAGCCTGGGCCCTGACAAATGCCATTCCAGCCCTTCGAGAGCAGGCTTCCCCTAGAGGCAGGAAGAGTAGCTGGAGGTTTGTGCTGACCCAGCAGCACCAAGTTAAGAGTCTGGAGCCAGTCTGAATTGTGGGATGACACAAGCTGAGTAGGACATTTTATAAAAGGGAACAGGCTGGAAGTCTTAACTCAAATTCTAGTCCAGGCTTTGGCAGTGACTCGCTGGGTGACCTAGGGCGAGTTTCTTTACCTCCCAGGGCTGCTCCTTCTTCCTTGGTTCTTACATTGTTTGCTTTAAAGGTCATGCATGCTATCTTTGACCTGTTTACCGACATTTTCTTGGGAAAAAGCACTCTGGGAAGTCTGATTAAGGAGAGACTCCTAGCCTGTTAGCCAGAGGAAAGGACCTGCCTGTTCAGACCTTGGAAACACCTTGGATCGGCCTCAGCTCCTCTCATGCTAATTTCCTCCTCTTTCTCGACAAGCCTGCTGTCTCAGTATAAGGGCACAGCATGGCCAGTTGCACTTAGAATTGCTTTCTAAATGACACATGCATGCATCCTGGCTGGGATGCCTTTTTGTGGAACTGGGGCTGATTCATCTCAGAGGCCTAATTCCAGCCTTGGCACTGGCTTGCGGAGTTGTCACTGGAAGGAGTTCAGAGGGCTAACCTTAGCAACTCTCGAGGACTGGGAAATACAGCCCTTCCTCCACATGCCACAGAGCAGGATAATGTGCAGGGCCCTGCGAAGTCAGCAAAGAAAGGACAGCAGATGTCAACTGCTGGACATGTTTTACTTATTTATTGACTTACTGTCCATCTCCCCATTCTGTATGTAGCCTCCATGATGGTAAAGATTCTATCTGGTTAGCTCGCTCTTGTGTCCTTAGCATGGAGAACAGTGCCTGAACACAGTGGACTACTAAGAAATACTTTTTTGAGTGAATGAATGAATGAATGCAGATGTGTTAGGTACAAAGTGCTGTGCTGTGGAGCACACTCCTGGGGTCTGGCCCCCATCCCACAGGCCTGCCCCTAAACTGATTAAGAGCAAGGCAGGCAGTGAGCACAATGGTTTGACAAAAGTCTGATTTACAGTTTTGGTATCCCTCCTAAGTCTTATTTTTTAAACAAACACCACATCAGCCCTGAGTGCAATGAAAAATGAGCAGGGCCAGACCAGTGGGGACTGCTGTCTGTCAAGCTCTGTACTTAACAGCGCCTTCCTTCAGTGGCCTCTGCCCTGTGCCTCCCACGCTGCCAGCTCTAAAGGATACTTAGTCCTTCAGCCTCAGATTATTTAACCTTTCTATGGCCTCTCAAGGCAAACCCTGGGTATCTCTAAAACCTCAGGCATGTCCAGGAATAAGCATAAAAGAAGAAAGTGACCACCTCTGCTCAACCTAGCCAGAACAGCTAAGTCTTATACCTTCAAAGCCGAAACAAAACTTCCTGTTAAATCAGGTCTCCACAATCACGGGGTGGACAATTTCACTGGAGGCTGGAAAAAAGATGATCACCTCCTCAAAACCTCAGGACATGAAAAAAGGCTTTGTCATTCTCAAGCTGAAGGAAAACGTCACAGTTCTCTGAACAAAACATGAGTAAATGGAAGGATGAACCTATTTTCTGCAGCTTCAAAAATTCATGTATTCATTCATTCAACCAATATTTATTGGGCATCTTCTATATTTAAGCCAGTTTATGGGACATTGTGAGACACAACAATAAAAAAATAAAAAGTTGAAAGTTAAAAAGATAAAAAGTTACTCTGCCTCCCAAGGAGGTGACCTGAATGGTTGACATTATCCGCAGTGTGAAGTGGGATATGCTGATGGCAGATGAGCCATCGGAAGCTCCTCTGCAGATTAACTCATTGGACCCTTGCAGCCTTACCGGGACATTCTTCATTACCATTATGTTAGGGATGAGGAAACCAAGACACAGGGAGATTGAGAAATCTCCCCAAGGTCAACAGTTGGTATGTGATGAAATTTGAACTCAAGCAGTTATTATTAAGGATGACTCTGTTGAGCAAGTCGCCTTTACATAGGGCCTGGAATGGTAGATTGGCTTTCAGTAGCTGGAGCTAGGAGAGCTGGGAGTGCCTTCCAGATGGAGGCTATTCTGTGGGCAAAGGCAAGGATAGGGCACATTTGGGGACCACAGTGGTGGTCCAGTTTATGGGAATTTAGAGTTCTTGAAATGGAACAGTAAAAAATAAGCCAGGAAGGGTCACTTTTAGAAATGTTGACTCCCCTCTGTAGGTAATGGAGAGCTTCAGAAGATCTTTGAGCTGGAGCAATGTGGTCAGAACTGTACTTTAGAAAGAAAACATGATCCCTGCACTCTAGCCACTTAGTATAATGAGTGGAAAAAAGAGAAAGTTTCCTGCTGCCTGATATAATAATTACAGTTACACTGCCTGCTGTCACAAACAGAACCCAAAAAATGTATAATAGCTTAAAATGATAGTTATTTTCTTGTTCACATAGTCCAAAAAAGTGGACTAATGTCTCTCATCTCAGCAGTGATTCAGGGACCTGGTCTCCTTCCATTTTTTTAGCTCTGCCACCTTCAACACGTGACTTCCAAGTTCATTGTATATCGAGGTGAACTTGGAAGGGGAAAGAGTGGAGGAGGCACCTGCATCTTAAGACTTCCAGTGACCTCTGCTCTGATTCCATTGGGAAGCACATGGCTCTCCCTAGAGGCAGGGGGACTGGAAACGTGATCCCTGATGGGAGGCCACGTCCATCTATGACTCTACACTATGGAAAGGAAGCATGAATTTTGGTGGAAAGTTCCTTACCAGTATCGCACCTGAGTGAGGAAAGAAAGCTTATTTATTTACCCTTCAGCAATAACTTTTCAAAGTGGTCTAGCCCCTCATTTTGAAGCATGGTTGAGGAATGAGTTTTATGAGTAAATGAGGCTTAAAATAACATAAGCACCGTCCTTTTTAGCACCAAATCATATTTGTCTAAATTATTTTTGAAGGTTCCAAATTGATTTTATACTTTCCTAGCTAAGCGAACAAAGCTTAATTTAAGCTTCTCTTGATGACCTAGGATGGTCATTATGAATGTCACTTATTGTACGAATGTCACTTATTGTAATGCAGTGTGTCGTATGCCAGTGGCTTTTGAATGGTGTGGAAATGCTTGTTCCCGCTCTAAATGCCTCCTGAACTTTAGGTTTTCCGCTATTTCCTCTTCAACATTTCTGGCCCCTGAGAATTTTTACAGCCACTGTGTCTTCTCGGTGCCTCTCATTTCTGCATTTCTCAATGCTTTCTAATTTCTCCTGCTCTTTTTTGTTATCTACTTGTCCCTCCTTTCTGTAGGTTTTCTTTTTTCTTATTTTAAGACTCTCCAACCTTCATTTCTTTCCAGTCTTTTACTCATTTTGTTTTGTATGTTCTGGTGGAAAGAACACACACTAACACACACATACACACACACACACACACACACACACACACACACACACACACACACGGGAATGGTGCTGGCCTGGGCACCAACACAAGCTGTGCCTCAGGAACTCCATGACCTTGAGCCATTTAACCTCTGACCCTGTTTCCTCAAATATAAACCAAGGTGGTGATAGGTATCTTACAGGTTTACTTTAGGATTAACTGAGATAGTAGCAATAATATAACAAGTTTCTCTGTAAAAAGTGGTAGTCATTATTATTGTTATTTTGGCATTTGTGGGACCTGGTTTTTACTGGCACCATCAATAGAAATAGAAACAGCCCACAAGACTCCAGGAGGTTGGAATTCAGAAGAAAAGCTAGAATATGGACGGCAGCTCCATGAAGCGGGTGGCTAAAGCCAGGAGTCAGGCTCCTGAAAGTCTCCAGGCAGGTGTAGATCTAATAATATGCTTGAGCAGAATCTGAAGAAAGATCTAACATAAATGAATGAAACCAAGAGTATCAAGAAAAGAAGGAGGATGGGTAAAAATATTCCCCATTTCTAAAAAAAAAAAGAAAGAAAAGAAAAGAAAAAAGCACTTTTCTAAGCATTGAATCTCTCAAGCAATCAATCCTATTCGCCTGAGTTTATTTATTCCCAGGCTTCTTGAAAGAGCTGGGATGCCCCTGTCTCTTCCTGCCAAGAATCTGCTTCCTGGCATTTTACAACCCCTTGCCAAGTCTGGGCATAGTCAGAGGAGCAAAGGCAGTTGTGTACTCTGCAGCTGCCTAAGAGGTTCCATTACATAAACAGTAGGTGCTCAATAACTATGTGTTGTGCAAGTGAAAAGGGAAAAGAAGAAAATGTGATTTTTCACTAATCAGAATAAGCCATTCTATGGCCCAGAGGATGCATCAAGTTTCACAAGTTGAAAGCAGGTGGCAAAGTACCTCCCCAGTGGGTACCGCACGGCTAATGCCCATCAATGGTCAGCGAAATGAGTAGACTGCGTCAGTAATCCTGCTCCTAGCCTCATGCTTTATTTATTTAACTAATGGCCGCCTCACTGGTAGCTCATCATGATGGTGTTTACCGAGCTTGGCAAAGTGAAAAATTATGATTTTGTTTACTCATGTGTTTCCAGCTGGGGTGCTGAGTTGTTATCCAGGCTACTGATGACCATTCTTCCACTCTCAGAGCCCCTAAAGGAAGTAGTTCAATAAACAAACCATCAGCTTGAGAACCAGAGTGTCAACACTGACACAATCTGGTTATTTGTTAATTGGCAGTAGTCAGTGTCCAGACCTTCAAATGATGACTCATTCTGGAACCCCCCCTTATGCTTAGAAAATAAAATGAATAGAAATCATGTAATAGTGTAATTGGTTCAGTTTGAGCTACTCAGTCTTCTAGGAGAAAAATGAGTATTTGCCCCCAAATAAATACTCGGTTTTGGATAGATTTGTCTCTTGATCTATACTCAAGCATATCGAATGGTAATGGAAACCCAAACAGAAAGCCTGAAAAAGGGTATGACTTTGGAATGGTGCCCTTGCATGCATTAACTGATTTAGTTAATTGTACAGCAAATATTTAGTATGTACCTCCTGTGTATTAGGTCATGGGGATATTATGGTGACCTAACTCTAACACAGAAATGAAGCCAGTTCTTAAGAACCTTGCAACTTTGTGTGGAAGAGAGACACGGAGTCACTGGTTGCCAGAATGATCAGAATTACTAAGGGGTAAACAGGGAACTAAGCTAGGTTTGGAGTTCAGGGAAGGCTCCCTGAGGAAGTGATGCTTTGAATGAAAGATGAAAAAGTTACAAAAGTTGTAGATGGGGAAGGAAGCAGGGAGGGCAAATTTGAATGTTATTATCTCAGTTAAGTCACAAAATAACTCTGCAAGGTAAATATTATTGCTCTGGCTTACCAGGGCAAGCATGTGCAAAAGCCCTGAGGCAAAGCTTTAGGAATAGTGCCACTTGGAGCTACAAGGTCAGAAAAAGCCCAAATGACTGGAAAATAGAGGAGCCATAAGAGGGTGGGAGATACAGGGGACCTTGGCAAGGTATCAGGGCCTGGTTGGCCACTGGTAGCACCTCATCCTCAGAGCAACAGGGCACCATTTAGAGAACTGGCTACAGCAGTGACTGGGTGCAGATGATGGTGGGTTGGGCCAGGGGTGGGGTTGGGGGAAGCAATGTGCAGGTGGACAGAAATGACTCAAGTCAACAGAGATACAGGAAGCTGAGTCAGCAGGGTCCATGAGTGACTAGGTGTGAGGGGAGAGGGTCTAGCAGGTTATTCAGAGAGGATTAACCAAAATGTGCGAGGGATGGAATTACTTCGGATTGCTGAAATGAAACAACCAAGGGTTATCCATAAATCCCCTTTTGTGTTAGTACTTGTACAAATTCATCCTAAAAAATAAAAAAATACTTTACCTCTTAACCACAAAAGAATAAGCGTATGTCACTCTACATCCCAGCCCGTAGGTCATGAGTCAGGAGCCAGAAGAGTGTCGTTGCTAAGAGCATGAACTCTGGAGACAGGCTGCACATGCACTCCTGCTGTGTCCCTTCCCAGCCCTGTGATCTTGGGCATCTCTGTAGCTCTGCGTAGTTTCTGTATTTCTAAAATGGGAGACAGATAACAGTACCCACCTCCTAAGGTTGTTGCTATTGGGATTAAATGAGTTGATATGTGTAATGCTCTTAGCATAGTCTCTGACGCTTTTTGACAGAGATTTTGAAACAGAAGTC
>NW_007734778.1:43749-87620 GCF_000696425.1 Galeopterus variegatus
CACAAGGCTCCTGCAGAAGTCAACTAAATGTTGACTCAGAGTTCAATAGAACCACTAAACCTTGGTGGCACTTATTTGGGGTGGAAGGTGGAGCCCAGTAGATGGAATTAGAAAACTGAAAATAATGGCATAAGTAAGCCCATGAAATGATGCTCCACATCATTAGTCATTCAGAAAATGCAAATCAAATGCAAATTTGTACAATGAGATACTTCCTCTCACCCATTAGAATAATCAAAAGAGACAATACTAAGTGTTGACAAGAATGTAGAGAAATTGGAACATATCAGGTGGGGATATAAAATGATGTAATCACTTTGGAAAGCAGTTTGGCAACTTTTCAAAATGTTCAACAAAATTATCATATGACCCAGCAGTTCCACCCCTAGGTAGCTACTCAAGATGTCTACATAAAGATTTGTATGTGAATGCTTATAATAATACCATTATTCATAATAACCCAAAAGATGGAGACAACTCAAATGTTTATAAACTGATGAATGGCTAAACAAAATGTGGTATATCCATACAATGGGTATGGATATAAAGGAACAAAGTGCTGATACATGCTATAATGCAGATGAGCCTCCAGTTGGCCTCCAGTAGCCAGGGGAGGATAGCCATCCCTCACCATCCTTGCCAGCAAGCCATGCCCGTGTGACCCACACACAGAGCCCCTCCTCCTGGGAAATAGGGAGTGGCCTGAAAAGGGGCCACCCCCTCGCCTGTCACACAACACACATTCCCTGGGAACCTGGTGCTAAACCATTCTGGACAACCTGCTTATGCGTTGGGGTTTCCTACATAGTGGAGTAGCTCCCTCACTGTGATCTATTGAGAGTCAGCACTTGACAAAAAAAAAAAAAATAGAAAAAAAGAACAGATAAGACAAAAATATGTACAGATGAACTCAAAATTATTGCACTAACTGAAAGAAGCCAGACATAAAAGAATACATATTGTATGATTCTTAAAAAAAAAAGAACAGATAAGACAAAAATATGTACAGATGAACCTCAAAATTATTGCACTAACTGAAAGAAGCCAGACATAAAAGAATACATATTGTATGATTCTGTTTATGTGAACTATCCAGAAAAGGCCAATTTGAAGAGACAAAAAGTAGATTAGTGGGTGCCTAGGGCTGAGCATAGAATGGAAAGTGACTATAAATGGGCATGAGGTTTCTTTTCAAGACAATGAAAATGTTCTAAAATTAGATTTATGCTGATAGTTTCCCAAGTCTGTGAATATGCTGACATTTATTTAATTTATGTTTAAAATGGGTGGATTTTACGGTATGAAAATTAATCTCAATAAAGCTGTTTAAAAGACATTTAAAAATAGAATGCAATTAAATAAAAAAAAACTAACGTGATTTCCTGGGCCTCTTTTTGAAGGTCACGTAGCACTGAAGGTGGTTATGACATATGCACGGATTCCAGATAATGTGTATTAGAAAATATCAACCCAGTTACCCAGTCAGAAAATATCAGTAACTGGTTACTGGCAGAGTGGTGATATTTAAATACAAATAGCACATCTATTTCACACTCTTTATGTGCCACACACCATAGTAAGTGCTTTACATGCCTTGTGAATCAATTATTTCTTCAAAAATATTTGTTGAACACCTTCTCTGTACAAGACACTGTTTTTGGTGCTGAAAAGATTTTAAGATGTGAAGGAGCGATTGTGCAGGGATCAGGAGAAGAACAGGTAGAGTGTACAAAATAAAGCTCATCAGACAGCCAGTGATGGAGAAATGGCAGTGGAATCAAAGGAGAGCGTCGTGCGGGATGACGCTGCAGAGATGGGCAAGGATAGAAACCACAGATCTCGGTGGCCATGGCATAGAGTTTGACTTAGTGTTTGGTTTCTTGCTCCCAGTGCAATCGGAAGCTACTGGAAATTTTAAGCAGGTGAGTGACATGATCTGATTTACATATTAAAGAGTGACCCCAGGAGCTTCTTAGAGACAGGAACATAGGGGAGGGAGAGAACAGGGGAAGTGACATTCAGAGCTAAGAGTACTGCAGGAGCGAAGGGGAGATGACATAGCTTAGATGGAGGTGGTGGCAGCAGAGATGGTGAGAAATGGTAGGATTTGAGACATGCATAGGAGGATGGCTCCAGTAGGACTAATGAGTTGGAGGAGGTAGAGAAAGAGGTATCAGGAATGATCCTTATTTTTCTGTCCCTTGCAAAGAAGAGTCCTATTTGTCAGATTTTGAGTAACGAACTTTTTGGCAATGAAAACAAATTTAATGTCATAATTATATTGCTATTACAGGAAAATGGAAAGAGGAAAACTTCTAATGGTTTCCCAGTTCTACAGGATAAATGCCATGATCGTCAGGCACTGTTCTGCCAAGCTGTATTAGAGCCTGAGGCAAAAAGAAAAGTCAGTACTACTGATCCTGTCTTCATTTAAAATTCTGTTGCTTCATTCATCGTGGATGTTTTGCATTGATTTTGTTTTTTTAAAGTATTGCATTAAAATATTATTTATCTTTTCTTTTTTTAAAAAAAGTAATGATCTTGAACTGTGGCTCGAGCATCTGGGTGAAAGGTGTGCCATTAATCGAGACGGCTAACCTTCCCTTTGAGATTGGCTTTACTATACTCCTATCACAGAAGAAAAACGGGGCTCAGAAAAGCAAAGCAACTTTGCCCAAAATTACCACCTAAGGAGTGGAAGAAGGAAGTTCAAAGCCTGTGACTCCAAAAACCATATTTTAAACACTGCCCAATACTGCCTCCTGCCCATGGAGAGCTTCCATCCTTAGCCAGCCAACAGATGGAAATTCCATAAGGTGGCATTAGGTAGACAAAGGAGGACTCACAGTGAAGGCTGGTGGTGGACCTGTCACTGAATAAAAGTGAAAGGAGCAGCTTGGGAGAGCAACATTTTTCTGGTGAATCACATTAAATATCCAGCATGGCTCATACCCAGTGTCAGCCTGAACTGAGATTGACAGCTAATAAAATCCCAGTAATTACAGGAAAACATCAGATTGGAAAATGTAGAGATTCTTGAAACACCTGAAGCCATTTAATATATCTTATGTTTGCTCCAGACCAACAGGCAGCTCCCAGAGCAAGACTGGTCTCATTACTGAGCTAATGGACATTGTGCTCTGAGCTACTTTTCCCTCTGCCAAATAAACCAGAATTTTAAAAACTGAAGCCTGATATTGCCGTGCTCCAAATGTTTGCAAGGACATCATTGACTGTTTTAGGTGTCAAGTTTAATTTGACTTGGCCTGGTCTGTTCTCTTAAGGAAGGCTCCAGAGGCATCAGCTGGGTCACAGGGAGAATTCCTTCCACTCTTGTTCTTTCGGGCTGTGACAGAA
Source organism: Galeopterus variegatus (assembly GCF_000696425.1). NCBI lineage: Eukaryota > Metazoa > Chordata > Mammalia > Dermoptera > Cynocephalidae > Galeopterus > Galeopterus variegatus. Next base: position 47,107 of record NW_007734778.1, read on the forward strand.
ATCAGACCTTAATTCCCTGAGCACACTTCCCCAAGCAGCGACTGCTCCTGTCGCCACAGCCCAAAGGAGTTAGTTGTGATGAAAGTTGTCGTGCTTCCCTATTCCCTAAATTTGGGGGGTTTGTTTTGGTTTGGTTTTGGTTTTTTGGTGGATGGGAGAACGGCAGGGAGTTCTGAAGGAGAAACTCACCCACACGATCTGAAATACTCACAAGTCACCCCGCCACATAAGTTGCAGATACTGTCCTGGGTTCTGGGATGACGGCAAACATTTATGAATTATCAAAGAGCAAAACACAGGCCTGTGTGCACATGCTCCCTCTAGGGTGCACATGCTCCCTCTAGGGTGCACAGCGCGGGCCTCCCACACTCACTCTCGTGGGGCCTGGACGGCAGCTCAGAACGTCAGCGGCCTGGAGGACGGGTAGCTCCTCTGTGCACGGTGGGTTTTCCTGGGCATTTTTCACCTCACAACAGCTCTAATGACCTTGGCATCAAGCTCTTACTGGGGATTAATAACTGGCTGGGCTTAATGGCCCTTACTGTGTCCTGGGCCGTTTACTCAGCCAGTCATTAATTCCAGGCAGTGCCCTGGGCTCTGGCCGTCATGCTTCCCTGGGCAGAAAGGCTGCCCTGATGCAAACGGCCACAGCCTCCTTCTCTGCAGACCAAGGTTTCCAGAGCCTGCTCCCCCCTGTTCTCTCCATGGCATCAGTACCAAGGGCTGGGGTTTATTGTTGGTAGGGCACCACATTCTATCTGCTTTATATGTCTCAAGGTATGTATTGTCAGAGAACAGAAAAGGCTGGAGGCTGGGCTTCATTCACTCATCCATCCATCAGTCTACTCAGTGGTAACTAAATGTTTTTTAGGGGTCAGATGGAAGAGAGATTACTAAGATTGGATGACCTAAGATGGATGCCCATGTTTCCTACCAATGGGCGGGGCACTTCACCAAATGGGGCTTTATGAAGAATGTCCCAAAGACTCTGGGAGGCTGAATGCCATGAGGAAGAAGCCAAAGAGAAGGGCTTGCTAGGCGGCAGCCGCCTCCCCTCCTCCGTCCCCATAGGTGCTGTATCGTCCAGACCCTGAGGCCGACAGGCAGAGTTCACCTTCCCACGCTCCTCCTTGTGATCCATCAACCTGACCTCCGAAAGCTTGAGGGAAGAGCACGTGAATGCTGCATCAGGAATCTTAACTCACCAGGGCATGAGTATCTCCACCCACATTAGACAGTAAGGATTAGGATGGTACTGAGAGGTGGAGGAACCTGGCTTTCTCAGAGGGCTATGACACCTCCTGAGAAACAGGGTCACACAGTTCATGCAATTTTGGGTCATTCTGCCTTCCAAGACAGCATCAGTCCCTCTGAATCAGGAAAGAGACTTCATTTCCTCCTTGGGAAGTGGTCCAGCCTTTGGTACATGCTCTTCTCAGCTGCTGGAAGTGTAACACTGTGTTTAGAACAGCTATTGTCACTTTACTGGCACCGCTTACCAGAAGGCACTTCAGACATAATTCAGACCTCAGTCTTTTTTGCATTGTTTGGTGCATCTGCACAACTCAAAGAATGAATGTTAGTGCCCTAGGTAATCGATAGCAGAGCTCAGGCAGGTAGGCAGGAATCACAGAGGGGGGCTTGGTAGGACTGGGTCGACCCCGGTGTGTTCTGATAGTGCCCAGTAAACACAGGCTCAGAGTGGCACAGTCATGAACTTGGACTTCCTTGCAAGAGTTTTCAGCTGGCCCTGTGTGGGCAAATGAGAGAGACAAAGAAAGGTCTTTGGAGTGCCCCTGAGGGGATGTGCTTCACCTGTCAACCTGCCTCTGCTGTGAGAATCACAGCAGAATCATTAATTATGGGGAAAAGAGATGCTACTGGAGCCTTTTTTCAGAATGTTTTCCCCAGTAATAATGAGCACAATGTCTTGAAATTATAAATCCAACTGGAAAATTCAGGATAATACTAGGTGAGTCTGATGAGAAAAAGCAGGTTCCAATGGCCATACGTTCCACTGGGATGAATTTACAGTGTCTTTCACATACAAACACATTTTCATTTCATCTGCAAAGTCTTAACTTGTTTCAACTCAAAAGTCCAAAGTTCAAAGTCCCCCACCTGTGAATTAAAAACAAGTTATCTACTTCCAAGATACAATGGTGGGACAAGCATAGGGTACATATTCCCGTTCAAAAAGGGAGAAGTAGTCCAAAAGAAAGGGGGAACAGGTCCCAAACAAGTCTGAAACCTAGCAGAGCAAGTGTTAAATCTCAAAGCTGGTGAACCTGTGAATTAAAAACAAGTTATGTACTTCCAAGATACAATGGTGGGACAAGCATAGGGTACATATTCCCGTTCGAAAAGGGAGAAATAGTCCAAAAGAAAGGAGGAACAGGTCCCAAACAAGTCTGAAACCTAGCAGAGCAAGTGTTAAATCTCAAAGCTGGTGAATCAGGTACCTTGACTCCATGTTCGATGTCCTCTGCACGCTGGTGTGGGAGTTAGATCCCCAAGTCCTTAGGCAACTCTGCTCCTATGACTTTCCTGGTCGCAGGCCACACTTCAGCTCTCCCAGGCTGGGGTTGCACACTGGTACTTCTGCAATTCTGGGGTATCCATGGTGATCCCACTCCCATGGCTCCACCAGGCATGACACTCATGGGGTTTCTCTGCTGCAACTCTGACCCCACATTTCTGCTCAGCATTGCTCTAGTGAAAGCTCTATGCAATGAATCTGCCCCATGACAGATCTCTTCCTGGGTCCCCAGGCTTTTCTCTACATCTTTTGAAATTGGGGTGGAGACTCCTAAACCTCTACAGCTCTGACATTCTGAAAGCCTGCAGGCCTAACACCACGTGGATGCTGCCAAGACTTCCAGCTTGTATTTTCCAAAGCTGCAGGTCCAGCCACATCTGGGGCCAATTTAGCCATGGCTGGAGTATCCAAAGCAGCTAGGTGCTGGTGCTAGAAGCAGCTTCCCAAGGTGTCCCTGGACAGCCAGCCCATGGAGGGCACCTCAAACTCTTCTGCCTCCCTAGGCCTTTATGGCTGAAATGGAAAGGTTGGCCCCAGAGGCTTCTGTAATGACTTCAGGGCCTTTTTCCCTTCTCTTGATAATCCCATTCTTTTGTGTTAATCTTCTTAGCACCATTGAATTTTAATTCTGAAAATGTTCTCTGCTTCTCTACCACATGGCCAGGCTGCAAATTTTCCAACTCTTTACGCTCTGCTTCCCTTTTAAATTCTGGCTTTATGTCATGCCTTTGCTGCCATAACTCAGAGTAGGCTGTCGCAAGTAGTCGTGCAGCTTCCTTAATGCTTTGCTGCTTAGAAATTTCTTTCACCAAATACTCTGGTTCACAGCTTCTAAGTTCCAACTTCCACAGAGTCCTAGGGCATGAACAATGCAGCCAAATTCCTTGTCAGTTCATAGCATGGGTGATCTTTGCCCATTTCTAAAAAACTCCTTTTTTATTTCTGAGACCTTCTTAGAATGGTCTTTACAGTCATTTCCACAGGCATTCTAGCCACCACCATCTAACCAGTCTGTAAAACATTCAAAATTTTCCCTGGTTTCTAGTCTTCTAACCATGCAGCTTCCTTAATGCTTTGCTGCTTAGAAATTTCTTTCACCAAATACTCTGGTTCACAGCTTCTAAGTCCCAACTTCCACAAAGTCCTAGGGCATGAACAATGCAGCCAAATTCCTTTTCAGTTCATAGCATGGGTGATCTTTGCCCATTTCTAAAAAACTCCTTTTTATTTCTGAGACCTCCTTAGAATGGTCTTTACAGTCATTTCCACAGGCATTCTAGCCACCACCATCTAACCAGTCTGTAAAACATTCAAAATTTTCCCTGGTTTCTAGTCTTCTAAACTTTCACTAGCATATAGGCTTTTCCTAGCCTTTTTCTCCAAATTCCTCCAGCCACTCCTCTACACCCAATTACAAAGCTGCTTCCACATTTTCAAGTACTTGTTATAAGCAACATCCTACTTCTCTGGTACCAATTTTCTAAATTAGTCCGTTTCTCTTGCTTATAACAAAATACATGGAGGTGGGTATTTTATAAAGAAAATGAAGTTTATTGCTTACAGTTTGGGAGGCTAATAAATCCAAAGTCCAGGGAACACATCTGATGAGGGTCTTGTCCTTGTGGTGACTCAGCACTCAGGGTATCACATTGCAAAATGGTGGAAGTCGAGCAGAGAGAGAGAGAGAGAGNTTAAAAACAAGTTATCTACTTCCAAGATACAATGGTGGGACAAGCATAGGGTACATATTCCCGTTCAAAAAGGGAGAAGTAGTCCAAAAGAAAGGGGGAACAGGTCCCAAACAAGTCTGAAACCTAGCAGAGCAAGTGTTAAATCTCAAAGCTGGTGAATCAGGTACCTTGACTCCATGTTCGATGTCCTCTGCACGCTGGTGTGGGAGTTAGATCCCCAAGTCCTTAGGCAACTCTGCTCCTATGACTTTCCTGGTCGCAGGCCACACTTCAGCTCTCCCAGGCTGGGGTTGCACACTGGTACTTCTGCAATTCTGGGGTATCCATGGTGATCCCACTCCCATGGCTCCACCAGGCATGACACTCATGGGGTTTCTCTGCTGCAACTCTGACCCCACATTTCTGCTCAGCATTGCTCTAGTGAAAGCTCTATGCAATGAATCTGCCCCATGACAGATCTCTTCCTGGGTCCCCAGGCTTTTCTCTACATCTTTTGAAATTGGGGTGGAGACTCCTAAACCTCTACAGCTCTGACATTCTGAAAGCCTGCAGGCCTAACACCACGTGGATGCTGCCAAGACTTCCAGCTTGTATTTTCCAAAGCTGCAGGTCCAGCCACATCTGGGGCCAATTTAGCCATGGCTGGAGTATCCAAAGCAGCTAGGTGCTGGTGCTAGAAGCAGCTTCCCAAGGTGTCCCTGGACAGCCAGCCCATGGAGGGCACCTCAAACTCTTCTGCCTCCCTAGGCCTTTATGGCTGAAATGGAAAGGTTGGCCCCAGAGGCTTCTGTAATGACTTCAGGGCCTTTTTCCCTTCTCTTGATAATCCCATTCTTTTGTGTTAATCTTCTTAGCACCATTGAATTTTAATTCTGAAAATGTTCTCTGCTTCTCTACCACATGGCCAGGCTGCAAATTTTCCAACTCTTTACGCTCTGCTTCCCTTTTAAATTCTGGCTTTATGTCATGCCTTTGCTGCCATAACTCAGAGTAGGCTGTCGCAAGTAGTCGTGCAGCTTCCTTAATGCTTTGCTGCTTAGAAATTTCTTTCACCAAATACTCTGGTTCACAGCTTCTAAGTTCCAACTTCCACAGAGTCCTAGGGCATGAACAATGCAGCCAAATTCCTTGTCAGTTCATAGCATGGGTGATCTTTGCCCATTTCTAAAAAACTCCTTTTTTATTTCTGAGACCTCCTTAGAATGGTCTTTACAGTCATTTCCACAGGCATTCTAGCCACCACCATCTAACCAGTCTGTAAAACATTCAAAATTTTCCCTGGTTTCTAGTCTTCTAAACTTTCACTAGCATATAGGCTTTTCCTAGCCTTTTTCTCCAAATTCCTCCAGCCTCTCCTCAACACCCAATTACAAAGCTGCTTCCACATTTTCAAGTACTTGTTATAAGCAACATCCTACTTCTCTGGTACCAATTTTCTAAATTAGTCCGTTTCTCTTGCTTATAACAAAATACATGGAGCTGGGTATTTTATAAAGAAAATGAAGTTTATTGCTTACAGTTTGGGAGGCTAATAAATCCAAAGTCCAGGGAACACATCTGGTGAGGGTCTTGTCCTTGTGGTGACTCAGCACTCAGGGTATCACATTGCAAAATGGTGGAAGTCGAGCAGAGAGAGAGAGAGAGAGACTGTGCTCTCCTTTTAAAGCCCTCAGAACCACACCCATGACCACCATTTTTAATCCATTCACTACTACACAGTCCTACAATCCAATCACCTCTTCAAGGATCTGCCTTTCAATTACCATAAGAGGATTTCCCACCCTCTTAGCAGTCACAGTGGGTGCCAAGTTTCTAATTCGTAAAACTTGGGGACACAATTCAAGCTTAAGTAAGTTTTGGGGGGAAATTATTCAATCCACTGCAGGCCATATATGAAAAAGGTCCATCTCTACAGTAAAGGGTAACCTATCATTTATTGAATAACTGTGACAGGCCTATGCTAAGGACTGGGTTCAACTATATGCATTTCCTTTTTTTGCACGTCAAATATTGGCAATTTCAAATGGCTCAATCTAACACTGTGTACATCTTAATACAAGATCTTAATGGTAGAATGAGGTATTATTTTCACTTAGAGGTAAGAAAACTGAGACTGGCAGGTAATGACTTGCCAAGGTCCTGTAGCTAATAGGTAGTGGAAACAAGGTTGGGCCCATCTCATCACACCCAAGAGCTGGCTGCTCTTGGGCACCCTGCAGTGAGAGGACGTGCTACCCTCAGGTGCTCTCCATCTCGTTCTGAAGACAGAGCCAGGAAACTCCCAGAGTAAATACAAAATTGAATATATGCTAAATAGGGATCCAAGTTCCTGAGGCTGTGCAGGGAGCCCCTGTGTCCTGTTCAAAGTTAACAGAGAAGAAGGGCAGAGGCTTTGGGGAAAATCAAACAATGTAAAATTCCCTTGGAACATTCTTGATTGTCATTTTCTTGTGCGCTTGCTGGCCTTGGCCTCAGGCCCTAATTACATTATCTTCAAACAGCAACTAAGAGATATCTCTCATTAAACATGAACAGGGGAATGTTTAATTTGTTAGAATGTAGGTGTTCAGAAAGCAAATCACTGGTGCAGGGCATTGAACGGCAGTGGAGTTGTTCCTGTTGGGCACCACATAGCCAGGGCTTCCCCAGGGTCCGTGTCCACTGCACGTAAGAGAAGGACCCAGGCCCTGCAATTCCTGGGTGCCTCTGACCTTGAGATATGTGTGCCTCTGACCTTGAGACTTTCTTTACATTACTTCCCCAGGGTCCGTGGCCACTGCACGTAAGAGAAGGACCCAGGCCCTGCGATTCCTGGGTGCCTCTGACCTTGAGATATGTGTGCCTCTGACCTTGAGACTTTCTTTACATTTATGAAAATGGACCAACTCAGTTTCTCTCCCTCTCCCCATAAAATGAGAGAAAATATCCTGTCATTTCATAATTATGGCATTTAAGGAATTATAATCTGCATGTCATTTCCTATGTGATTCTTAGAGGATGTTTATTTATAACAAACATTTGTACAGCACCAAGAATATTAATAAATGCTTAATTTTCAATAAGCTGAGTTAAGAGCATCAAAACTAGTGTCACAGCAATTTGCGGTATAATCTTTGCCTTGACTTGGGGCGTAACTTTGGATTCAGAAAGACCTACTTTTAAAAGCATGACTTCATTACCTGCTAGTTATGCATCTTTGGACAAATTTCCTAACATCACTAAGCCTGAGTATCCTTATCTGTAAAATAACCACGATAGCAAGCTTGCTGGGTTGATGTGTTGATCTGCTTATTTAATATCCACAAAACCCGTAGCCCAATGTTTGACAGGTCAATGCTAGTTTTCTTTCTCTCTTGTTCAATGTTCCCTGTGACCAATTTAGAAGAGAATGTCAGGGTCCAGGAAGTAATAGCAGAAGGGATGTACCCTGGTAGGAAAGGGAGGAGAGGGGAAATGGGCCCCATTCTCCCCAGGCAGGGAAGTAACCTACTGGTGCCAAGTGAGGGTTAAGCCCTTTGCCCCTGACAGTGCCCTTCTCCCCATGCTTTCCAGCCCCTGAAAATGCACTGCAGGGACTGTGCCCTGGTGACCAGCTCAGGGCATCTTCTGCGCAGTCGACAAGGCCCCCAGATTGACCAGACAGAGTGTGTCATCCGCATGAATGATGCCCCCACACGCGGCTACGGGCGGGACGTGGGCAACCGCACCAGCTTGAGGGTCATCGCGCATTCCAGCATCCAGAGGATCCTCCGCAACCGCCACGACCTGCTCAACGTGAGCCAGGGCACCGTGTTCATCTTCTGGGGCCCCAGCAGCTACATGCGGCGGGATGGCAAGGGTCGGGTCTACAACAACCTGCAGCTGCTGAGCCAGGTGCTGCCTCGGCTGAAGGCCTTCATGATCACGCGCCACAAGATGCTGCAGTTTGATGAACTCTTCAAGCAGGAGACTGGCAAAGACAGGTACACATGTGCAGGGTAGGAGGTGGCAGAGGTTGCAGGGGAGGGTGAGGATATGTCGTCGTTGGCAGATTCACCGAAAGCAGAGCTTGCGCTGGTTTTTTGGGGGTGTACCCACTGCGCATGTCATTGATAGAGCTTGCCTGCAGGGTCCTCGTGGAGACTGCTAGGCTGCTCACGCTGAATTTATTTACTTTCATTTTTTAATACAATTTTATTTATATTTATTTTTGTGGGGTACAGTGTGTTGTTTCACTACATGCATATCCTGCACAATGATTCAGTTAGGGTAGATAGCATGGTTTTGTACCCATTAGTCCACCCATAATCTTCCCCTGCCCTCCCTCGCCTCTGGTAACAATTATTCTACTCTCTACTTTTTTTTTTTTTTTAACCCATAAAGATTAACATACTTACAGCAAAAAGAACTCTTAAATTGACTGGCTAGTTAGCTCAGCTGGTTAGAGCATGGTGCTGACAACACCAAGGTCGAGGGTTCCATCTCTGTACTGGCCAGCTGCCCCCCAAAAAGGAAAAATGAATTAGAAAAGGCTAAGCAGAAATTAGAAATTTGGTGAAGGCCATGAGCAGATAAGGCACACACCCCAAAGAAACACACTTGGTTAATAAGCACATTCTAGGATCAGTTGCAGGCAGGGTCTCAGGCCCCCGGGGTGCATCAAGCAGAATTTATAAAGCAAAGCAAAATGGAACATTGACATAATAGCATGTCACGGCCTGATCTCTATTTTTGAGGAAGAGGCTAGGCAGCCACTGGCCTACATTAGTAAAAAGTGCAGTATAATAGTTCTATTGCCTTCCATCTTACTTGTGTGAACACTAACCAAAAGAAGCACGCGGGTTTATTTTTCCCTTTTAAAGGCAAACATTTATTCAGTCAACCAGTATTCACTGAGTACTTACTACCTGCTCAGCATGCGCCTGGCACTGGAGATAGAGCCAAAAACAAGATGCTGCCCTCCAAGAACATGAAATCTTAGACAGTCACCAAGTAGTGGGCAGTGTGCGGAGGGTCATGTGAGGAGAAGATGGTGCTGTCACACTCCGGGCAGGGAGACATGCCATGGTCCAGGGCGATGATTTCCAAACTGTTAGTTACAATGCAAAATGGGACATGAAATCAATGGAGTGAGGCACTGAAAGATTTTTTTCTAATGTAATGGGAAGAATGGAATAGAATGACACAGAATGGAATGGAACAGACAATATCAGCATTCATCCCACGAAGTAAAAAAGGCAAAGTATTGTTTCATGAATCTTTTGTTTTGGTTTGGTAGGTAGATACAGACAGACAGGCAGACAGATAGATAGACATGAGTTTCTTTTTCAGGTGATGAAAGTGTTCTGGAATTGGTGGTGATGGTTGCACAACCCTGTGAATATGCTAAAAACCACTGAATTGCACACTTTGAAAATATGAAATGAACACCGTATATATATACTCAATCATGATGTAAAATGGATTTCTCACTCTAGTTTGAAATATTTTGAAAATTGTTGGTGTAGGAAATGAGGAAAAAGCTTTTTCAAGAAGGTGTATTTAAGCTGAGACCCACGCCGAAAGTATTTCTCCAAGTAAGGAAGGACCTGGAAGGGGAAGGAAGAAGCCTCCCTGTGGGTCCGAAGGATCAGATGTGAGAGAACGTGCAGTGGGTTGGAGAAAAGCCCCCTCTGGCAGCAGTCGGGAGGGCGAAGGGAGGAGGGAGAGTGGCCCAAGATGAGTTAGAGAGATGAAGGGTCATGAGCTGGCCAGATGTAGCCGGAAATAAGGAGAGCTGGGTATCGAGGGCAGCAGTGGAATGTGGTCCAGATGCGCAACTCTGGATTGGCCCCATCACTCCCTAGCTGTGTGGCCTTGGACAAATTATCTGACCTTTCAGAGACTCGGTGCCCTTACATATGAGAAAAGGATAGTGACTACCAACCATTGGACTGGTCTAATAATTAAATTTTCTTGTTTCCTTAATTCTAGCACACTTTAATAATTAATGTGCATTCCTCTTACAAAAACTATTATGAAGTCAATTGCTTATCTTAAAGCTAAAGAGATATGTTAAGTGAAATAAAGAATATGAAGTACTAAATCCACTGTTTGACTAGTCTAGGCAGCTCACTGTTGGAGAACAGAGTCCTAAAGAAAGACCAAAGTCCAGTGTCCCCAAATTCTTTGTGCGGAAGAGCTATCTTTTCAAGTCCTGGAAACTTTGTGACTATTTGAGGGCAGCCCAGGCAGGAGCAGGTGTGGCGTCTGGGGGAGGCAGGAAAGGAAGAGCCAGCTGTCAGTGCTGTGGCCTCCTTCCCTGGAAGGCCCAGCAGACCCCATGGTTAGCCCAGCCAGTAGTTCACATTGAGGATCCTGGTCATCATCACAAGCTGCCACAAAATCCGGTCCTGTTTCACCCTTGAAACCCCACAAGTAAGAGAGACTGTCGCTCATTTGAATGAGTTCTTTAACCACGAAAGCATTTTATAACGAAGGGAGTTATGTACAGTTTCATTTTTCACTGGTTAGAAAATTAAAAATAAGTAGAAACTGTCCATTCAATATAAAACACTTCTGTCTTTTTAGTGTAATGATTGTTTGCTAAATTTAAATATTCCTGAACCACTGCTGCAGGTTTAGCTATTTAGGATAATTACACTGTCCTGGAAGTCCTTAAAAGGTCATTTTAAGCTGATAAGTTGGAGACTAAATCATCCCACTCTTTGGCCACTTAGGATCTTTAGGAAACAATCTCACATCAAGACATGTCCTACTCACTAAATTTACTAAATTCTGACCAGCGGAAAGCTTTTGCTCACATCTGTCTCCCAGGTAGCCCCAGCTGGGAAGCGGGGGACCAAATCATTGTGGATTGGCTACTGGGCCTCATTCTGCAGTCATCCATCTACTAGGGTCAACACACAGCCCCCTACTCAGGGGAATCACATTTATGAACTTGTAGGATGCCAAGGTACATTGCCACATCTAGAAACTTTGCGCCTATTACCTTTAGGAAACTGTCTTAAAGAAGCTACTATTATATTGACTCAATACTCTTATCCGTGTATATTCTTAACCTGCAGCCCACTCCAAGCTAAAAGAACCAAGTCAGAAACAGCCCTTCAGAACAAATCTATTTATGTAAATTAAAACACAAAACATTTAGGGTGTAACATATCACCTCTATGTATGCTTTTCTTGAAACCCAACAAAACAGTGGCATGTACTGAAAATACACAAGATGTGGAATATCTAATTCTCAGATCTCACGATCAGGACATTCATTTCAGGCTAATATTTTAAAGAAATTGGATAATTCAATGGCTTTTGATTTATAGAAGTTTCACCCTACTTAAAAATGGAGAAAAAAATGGCTCAGGAACAATCTGCAATTAAGAAGCATGACAAATGACATAGATGGCCAAGTGGTATTCTTTGATATTGGAAAGTAACTGTACTTGAAAATAACTTTATAATTGAATAAGGGTACATTAGGAAAATATGATTCAGAACCAATATTATAGTAATTAGATAAAGGAAGCATAAATGAAATGACTGCAGTAAGAATATTTCCATAGAGATTATAAATGAGATTCTGGTGGAGCAGAAAGGCCTTTAATTGTAATTTAGTGTGCACTATAGAATTATCAGCTCAGTGTGTTACTTCATCATATAAAAGAATATCTGATAATTTTCCCTAATAAGCACATGACAGCTCTTCATATTCTTTCATTACAGCTGATTAAGGGTAAAAACAGTAGATATTCTTTTGTTGGAAAAAAGATTTCAAATCTTTTTAGAAAGATGGCACAAAGCAGTTGCATTTCTACAGCACGTGATCTCAAAAGGCTATTATTTAGGAAGTCTGGGGTATTTTTTAAAAGAACTTTTAAAGAACTCTTCAGTTGAGTTTCTTTAGTCTTCTACTTTGTATTCTCCCCATTTTTATCCACAAAGCTTTTTCTGTAGAGCCACATCCTCCTGTATTTCAGGCTTTGACTTGTAATCTCTACATTACACAAAAGAAGGCCAAAATCATGGGGGAGTTTCTGCCCCTGGAAAACGCCCCCTTTGGTGTTTCCCTTAGCTTTAAAAGCACAGGGGATATAGGCATGGTTCCCAGATCCGGATCCTGGGGTTATAAGTGAGCTGTCATTTTTTCCTGGGTTCCACATCCTCCCAATTTTTCACTCACCCAGATTAGGTCCAGAGTCACTAGCAAATGCACTGCCACAGCACCTAGGTGATGTCAGGCTCTAACTTAAGGAAAGGTATCTCCTCCCTGTACTCTTCGCAATTCAGTCAGCTCAGCTCCACTCCATCCTGGCTCCTTTGGTATCAAAAGTCTTATGAATATTTAGCCCTGGTGTGAAAGAAGGGGGATTATTAATACCTATGTAGGCTGGAGGTTTCTGAATTTTGTGATTACTGCCCGGACTACTGATGGTGGCTTCTCCACAAGACCCCAGGAGCAGAGTGTTGAAGGATTTTCTTCATAGGTGCTCAAAGCACTGAACAGAAGGGCTGAATTATTTACTTTGTTTGCTCAACCTAGCAACCAAGAGAGGAAGAAGGGACCACACTTGATGCTATTCTTGGGTGTTCTCTCAATCACTTTGCAAATAGCTCAGAATAGCTTCCCTTGCCTTCTCTATAGATAAGAAATCAAGGATCAGATATCAGCAGTAACCTGCCTCAGGTCATCCAGCTGGTTGTGATAGAAACAGGTAGGATTTGAGCCCATGTGTTCCATCTTTAGGAGCTTTTAAATGTATGTCCTGCCATATTACAGGGTCAGGATACAATGAAATGGCCTGCAGTGGCAGGGGGCTGGGGGGAGGGGTCCATGAGCAAAGGGCTTAAGAACTAGAAAGCTGAAGCCATGAACTCAGGAATGACTAAATCACCCATGCCTGACAGGTATTTCACAAAACAAAGGACCCCCCTTTTTAAAAAGTTCTCTCTCTCTCTTTTTTTCTTTTCTTTTTTTTTTTTTTTTTTTTTTTGAAACAGGGCCATTACAGTTACAGGACCAAAAGCCAAAAAATCCTTTTCTTGATTTCTGATGGTTCATTGAGAGGTTTAACCTAGGTTTTCTGGAAGGAGGAGAATGCTGAGGAAGAGAAGTCAAACATGCAGCTGGATGTGTTCATGCTCGTGGTTAGTCTCCTCACGTGACAGGCGTAATAACTTCGTATAGCATACATTATACGAAGTTATACGATTTTTTTTTGGTCCTTGTGTGAGATGGAAATAATGCAGCTTCACAAAAAGTCTTCCTTCTTTTCAAGGAGGGGTGCTACAGAGTGCAAGTAGAAAAGATTTTCTGCGGCTCTGTCATTCACATCACATATGGTGCTACGGCTGGGCAAAGTCAGACAGTCTGACCTTGGGGATAAGGTGTTTGAAACCGGCTAATGAGGCATGCCATATGAGCTGAAAAAAAGTAAGAGTGGCAACCCCCAAAGAACTGAAATTAGTATCCACAGCAGTATAGCATGGTAAACCAAGTCATTATCACAGGATCAAATTAGACCTTGATGTGATGGTATGCTTAGGCTCGTATTAGTTGAAGCTCAATACAGATGTCTGAAGGGGCAAAGTAATGAACGGTAGAATGCACAGATTTATTCCTTAAATTTCATCAATTTTTGGTCTTCTAATAAAAATTTTCTCAGGGCCCTGAATGTTCTGAGGTAAAATAAAACAAATGCTCAGTTAAATATAAGCATTCCTGGGGCTGTTTTCCTCTGGTCATTGCTCCTCCCACGTGAGTATACTTAAGGAAAGTCATTTAATCAAGATGTTGGTGTTAATTAGTCTACTTGAAGGCAAGATTTTACCCTAAGATCAACTGACCAATTGATCAATAGATAAACACATCTACATGTTTATTTAATAAACTATTATCTGGGGAATAAGGAGAATTTCTAGTCAGTCAAGTATTCTACTTAATAAAGAATTGTCACACTGGGACTATCATCTTACGAGAAGTTGACTTGTGGTAACATGCACTTGACCATTGTGACATTGATCACCTTTGATCTAGAAGTCCCTTGAACGTCCTTTAGTGTCACAAATATACCATGGTGGAACATCAGCATCAGTTATGATTGCACCGTGGAATATGGTGTTGTTGGTAAGAGATTTCAACTTGGTAAAGCTCCAGATACTTATAAAAGGGAGAGAGAGAAAGAGAGTGGAGTAAGCCTCTCTGGCTTGCCCCAGAAAAGATTTAAGATGATAATGGGTACAATGATGCCCTTACCAGCTTGCAGACTTAACCATTATTCCTTCCAGGAAGATCTCCAACACTTGGCTCAGCACTGGCTGGTTCACAATGACGATTGCACTGGAGCTCTGTGACAGGATCAATGTTTATGGCATGGTACCCCCAGACTTCTGCAGGTAGGACTTATTCTGTAAGAGTAATTCATCAGCAGTATTGTGCAGAGTTTATAAATATCTAATTCGAATATCAACCACAAAACATCTAACCATCTTATTGAGGCAATTAATTAGCATGTCCCAAGTTCTTCTAGAAACAACAAACAGCATTTAATTATGTGGTATAAAACATTGAAAGTTTTTGTTTGTACTGCTGGAGAATTAATCCATCTTGTGGGCTTCATTTATACCCTGAATAGTTATCTACGAAAAGTTATACAGTAATTGGCATATTATTAACAATGAACAAACATTAAGAAATATTATTTTTATTTTCACTTGAAAGGAATGTGGTAATTTTTTAATGAATTAAAGAGGGCAATTCCTTTAACGATGTGGCCTGTTTTCTAAAATTAAAATATTCTTTTGAGCCTCCTTCCCTTGCTATATCCACAGCCCCAGGTTGTGCTTCTAACGCCAAAAGCAAAGGTAAAATTACGTTGATGTATCACTTTAAGGAGAACACGCTCACATCTCTGTTGCTACCTTAAGTTCCGTCCTGGCATTTGCTCAGTCAGTGTATGGTGCAGATCAACAGATGCACTGATCAATATTCAAGGTCTGATCTGTGGAAGCTCACTTAAAAATTCACCTGCACTTCAAAGTAGTGAGGCCAATAAATTGAGAAAGTGCTCTAGTTTTCAGGAATGCCCGATGGCTTGCACCTGGCCTCAGTCCTGATCTTTGAGTGGTAAAACCTGGGGTGGGGGGCATTTTAAACTTGCTCGTTAAAATTTATGATTGCTTATAGCTTCATGCATTTTAAACCTAACAACATCCCGAAGGACGTGGGTCTTCAGGCAAAAGCTACAATTTTGAGGTTTAAAGCAAGGAAGAGAAAGAGTACTTTGTCATGCCATTACCATTTCCCCACTTTTCTCCCACCCTTTTTAACCCAAAGATCCAACACAGCAGCAGGACTAGTCATTATGTAAGAGATAGGTCACAATGGAAAAGGAAAGGTATGGACAGAGCAGACATTTGACTTAAGGCTGTCCTGTTCGGAGCCAGACTGGGAAGACTGGCCTGGCTACTTACTAACCTAGTGTGACCTTGACCTAGTTGCCTTTATGTCTCTGTCTTGCTTCGCCATCTATAGAAGTGGATGAGATGATAACAGGCTCTGTTTCAGAGAGTTGAAGATGGATTAAATAAGTTAATACGTGTGAAGTGCTTGAAACAGCACCTAGTTAGTACATGGCAAGCACGAGGTGAGTTAGCTACATCCTCTCGCAGCTCCTCATCACTTAACTTGCTGGTCTTGCTTTCCTGTTTAACAGTCTATGTGCAAAAAGTAAGTGGGATGGCATCAAAAAGCAAACTCCCTCCTCGAATCAACAGGCAAACAAAGGCAGTGGGAGCGGCACTTACCGGCATGCAAAGAGCTGTCAAAGTTGATGTTTGTACAGCAGATATAATTAGGGAATGTTGCCATTAGGATGCCAGAAAGAAAAAGCATAAATACATTGAAATGTTAATGATTTAGAGCATTTAAGGAAAATTTCCGTTTATTATGGAAAACAAATGAAAGACAAGTTAACCTGTCATTTCTCTTACTCAGAGTTAGTTCATCACGACTGCAGGTACAGTAGGACGGAAACAATCTATGGAATGATACTAATAAGGAAATGAAGACAATGTCAGTGCATCATAGGCTGCCACCAGCTCTAGGTTTGTGTTCGTCAGCTACAGGTTCGAGAGTTGTTTGCACAACATGCTTTCAGCAAAAACTCTCCAAAAGGATCTCCACGCCCAGGGTCCTGTCAGAGAACGTGAAGAAGTCCTGGGAGTCATCTGGAGGGTTAGGCCCGGAGAGAGCGTCCTGCTCTCAATCATAATGTCTGTCTAGGGAAGGGTGAGCAGTGAAGGGTGAGCCGTGAAGACCAGGAGCAGCACAGACCGATTCCCAAGTTCCTTTCATCTTCATTTCCAGGACATGTTGGCTGAACCACCAGGGACCCAGCTCCTAACTATGTGCCCTTGAGTCTTGTTTTTCTCATGTGTAAAATGGGGATAAGAAAATAATGACAAGAGCAAACAGGTCATGGTGAGGATTAAATGAGATAATGGATGTAGAGTATTTGACACAGTGCCCGGCATACAGATAGTGCTCGGGAAAGATTATCAGTATCATTAACATTACTAATATTTTAATATATAATAATTAGTATTATTAATATTATCCCAAGCACTTGAGAGTTTGCCTGAAAGATATCAAGAGTTGGGGGAGTGGTCACAGAATAGGACACAGCTCTTGCCTTTTAGAGGCTTATGATAAGCCTTACCCACACCAAAATATAACAAACATAGCAAAGCCACTTACTATGTGACTATGACAGGCGGCAGCTTATGCAATCCTCATGTGAGAGTCAAATGACTCTTGCAAACAGTATCTGCCACCAGAGAATGAAAAAGCAGCTTGGAAGTTAGTCCTGCTACTAGTCTGACCATTCCCCCTTTTGTCTTTATTTTGAAAGAAATGGAGAACTATTAAGGGCCAAAAGCATGGTCCAGGTGTCATGAGCTCTAGGACTTAAGGAGGTAAAACATCACTAGAGCCCAAAATGGTAATGGTTAGGGGTGGTTTTGTGAGATGACAGAGCTCGAGTTGGTTGAGTCCACCAGAGAATAACCTCCCTGAGGGCATTGAGTTTTGTGTGTTTGGTTCAGTGTTGGAGCCACAGTGCCTGGGACAGTAGATATTTCCAGTCCTGGCATGTAGCAGATGCTTCATAAATATCAAGTGAATGCATGACTATGTTCTCTACTCTCTATGTGCAGCGTGTTGTACATGGGTGAAAATAACCATTTCTGCCTCTCAGAAGCTGTGTGACCTTGAGAAAGTTGTCTGATCTCACTGAGCCTTAGGGCCATTGGGTGATTACTTAATGACTATGTCTCAGAAGTCTTAGCTACCACAAGTGTAAAATGGTGATGACAATAACACTCGCCTCAAGAGTTTATATGCTAATTCCACTATGTAATAGAGGAGAAATGCTTAGCACAGTACTGGGGTATGTTAAGCACACAGAAAGTTGCCTGGTGAAGGGATCCACTAATCTGCAAGTGTGGATACCCATTAGCACATTTTAAGGAGCTGCCCGATGGCACGAATGAATGATGCTCCTTCGAGAGGGGGCTTGCTTCCTGGAAAGGGAGGGGCACGTATGGCCTTCTGTGTGAACTGGATCTCACTCTTCTTCACCGTTGAGAATTGGCTTCATGTGGCCACCAGCTCCGAAGGACATCACATGAGCTGCTTGCAGTGTCGCAGCCATTCTACAGCTTCCCTAAAGTTCCCAGACTTTCACTGGAATGAAGACTTAGATTTCTTTGCAAGCAAAGAAAGAGTGCCAACTGTTCATTTTTGGCAGTTTAACCATTTCAGACATTAAGGAACAATTACTATCCTTGAAAAAAGTCATTAAATTAATCACAGAGACTCAATCATTCAAGTAGCTAGTGTTGGGCACCAGGGAGGTAATCAAAGATGAATGAGACAGGGTCTCTGCCTCCAGTGGCCTGAGTCTCACTTGACCACAATTTAGTCATGAGGCACAGAAGGTCACACAGCTGCCTGTGGGAGAAAATGCTAACTCTCTGCCTGTCAGTAGCATCTGACCCACAAAGCTTTAGTGAAACATCTGTCTATAGCTTTCAAACTGGACTCGAAGGAGTCCTTGCATCCCTCTGACCCTATCAGGTGGCCCAGGTACAAGGAACCAAGACAACGCAATACAGACCCTCCAACCCCACTTGACCAAGAGCAGATCCACTTGGATCTGTTTTACATATGGTCTCTTGTGTGAGATTTCCTTTCAACAAAAGATCCCTTGGCAAATAAGAACTTTGACAACCTCTGGTCTAAGATACAATCATGCTGCTTTCCAATCTAAATCAAACTCTCATACACTTTTCAGGAGAGTTTAATTATCGCCTTCTTATTGCCAGGAAAACTGAGGCACAGAGAGACAAAGAATGACCTTACTCCTAGAGTCATTTCTAATGGTGAAGAATGGCGGTGACCCAAAGCGGATGTCAGCTGCCATATGTGTGGTGTGAGGGAGGGGATGCCATGGCAAGGGAGCAGGGGCTTCAGTTATATCTTGGGGGAGCAATCAGCTATGCAATCAATGAGTGCCTGATCTCCAGGGTAAGCATGGGTAGGATGTTCACCCGTGTGAGCCTGGAGCTCTCATTTCCCATCCAGCTCTCCTGGATGTCTGGCCTTCCCATTCCACCCAGAGGGTCTGAGTTACTTCCAGGAGTCATTCATTGGCAAGAAAACTTCTAGTAGCCCTTAAAATACTAAGCACACAGACTCTTTGGGAAGAACAATAGCCCCATATAGAAGCGGTGGACATATAAATGGCCATGGTGGAAGATGAGGGATAACTCTTCTTCAATACCTAGCAGAATCTAACAATGAGTAAAAGTCATCTGAGCAGCATGCAACCATTTTCTTTTTAATTTGGTGCTTCAATGGCCTCCTGGACTTCTCTCTCCAACTCTGGTCTTTTTCCTCTCTGAACATTACAGTGCTGCTAGATAACACCACAAATCTGACCCTGTCACTTAAAACCCCTCAGTGGCTCCCCAAGCTTTTAGGACAGAGTTCACACTCCCTACCTTAGCACACAAGCCCTTTGGGATCAGGCTTCTACATACCATTGTCATCAAATCTTTTCTATCACACAGATTTATTTTAGCCATACTGAAAAACTTGCAAAGCAACTCACCCTGCAGACACCTGTCCCTATGATCTCAGCTTGGAATGCCCATCCCCCACTTCCTTAATCTGGCTGATTGCTACTGGTTCTTTACTAATAATATTAATGGATGGCTTTTTTGTGCACATATCTCATGTGGCCTGTGCTTAGCATGAACACATGCATTATCTCATTGAACCTGAAAACAGTTCTATGACATAACTGAGTTAGTCCGTTTTGTGTTGACTGAACACCTGAGACTGGGTAATTTATAAAGAACAGAGGTTTATTTGGCTCACAATTCTGGGACAGCTGCATCTGGTGCAGGCCTCAGGCTGCTTCTACTCATGGCAGAAACTGACAGGCATATGGATGCAAGAGCACAGGGCGAAAGGAAGCAAGAGAGCAAGAGGGAGTTGCCAAGCTCCTTTAAACAACCAGCTCTAGCAGGAACTAATAGAGCGAGAGGGAGGGTACTAAGTTATTCATGAGAAATCCACCCCCATGACCCAAACACCTCCCGACACTGCCAAGTTGGGAATCAGATTTTGGCATGAGCTTTGCAGGGGGACAACATACCCAAACTCTATAAATAAGCATTATTGTAACTACCATTTTACACACAATGCTTAACGATGTGAAAGAGCTGGCCCAGGTCATAGAGCAGGTAAGTGGCAGAGCTAGGATTTGAATCCAGTTCTCCAGGGCTTGACAGCCAAACTCTTAACCCCTCACTCCACTGTCCTCCTCACACTCTCCCTGAGCTCTGAGTCAGACCTACTGGCCCACTGGGCCTTCCTCCACCAGCCCCTGCCCCCACCAGCCCCCTTCACTGATTCATTCCTTCCTCTCCTTCACTTGCCTCTGGCTACTTAAGAGGGGGGTTGTGTCTCAACCTACGTTTGTATCTTTAGCACTTGTCATCGCGTCTGGTGCATAGTATGTATTCACTATAAACTGGTTCAGTGATGCTTTTAAAAACCTTTCCTTTGGGTATTTAAGAGATTGATTCTAAACTTATTGTTATCACAAGACCAAAAGTGCCAGGTGAATGAAAAGTTTAATTAGCAAATGGCAAATTCAGATTTTGAGGGGGCCCCAGAAGTCGGTAGCCACCCTGTTTTATTCTCAGCCAGGGCAAGCATGGGGTCCCCGAAGAGGGGCTCAGGTGTCAGCCTACAACCTCCTCCATCATCAGACTTCAGGCTCATCAGTGTTCAGAAACCTGGAGAAAATTAATGCCATGTTGCACTAGAGACAGCTTCAAAATATATATTATTCTGTGGACAGTAGACCCTTAAATCATGCTGTATTCATATAGGAAGCCAAATCCATTCTCTCTAAATGGACTATAAATTGCCATGAAAAGATCTGTTGTCATTGCTTTCCAAACTAAGTTATGGTGAGTATTTTTAATCTCATTTTCTGTTGTAAATTATTTGCAATAATAATGGGTCAAGCATTTAAATTCTATCTAATAATCTTATTTTCGGTCATACTTAGCACATTACCAAGTTTACAACTCTCTGTTACTCATCATTTCTTGAGTATTAATTATTGAGGTAATGATTCGGAGTGATCACTGTCATGGAACTAAATTAATATCTCATCTATAATGTGAAGGACATCTGAAAGGTATCATGAATATCTGAGTTGATCTGCTAGAATCATTAGCTAGTGAACATTAATAAAGTTGCCAGCATAACAGGGAAAGTTCCCACTTGGCGACAGTCGACCATGTAGAATCTGATGGTTACAGGGACGGGTGTAGAATGGTAATGCTTCTTGCGTGGTTTACGTTTTATGAAGTAGACTAAAAGCATATTGCTGTATTTCTTTCTAGATGCTTGTAGTTTCTTCCAACTTCACCATAATTTGACCAACTTATAAATCACTAAGTGTTTTCATTACCTTCCTTCTGCCTCCCATGTGTACAATTGACCCATTATGAGAAGTTATGGGACCCCCTGAGCTGCCTGAGTTGTGGGCGGTGGGAGTCAGGTGATTCACTGTGGCTCTTTTTCCCATGAAGGATGGACAGCTGCAGGCTCTTGGTGCTCCGTGTGCCCTAGACACGCTCCGTGTGCCCTAGACACACAAGTGCTACTCCACAGGCTTCCACGGTGTGCACGTGTTTTCCTTCTGACAGAGGCTCCAAAGACAAGAAATCAAAGCAGCAGAATAAGAGTGGGTCTCATCTGACACAGATATTTAGGATGGACCACTGTAGGAGCATTTTCTTCTGAATGCTACATGGTGTTAGCACAGGCCCCTAGCGCAAGTCAATTGCAGAATACCCTACACACTTGACAGCTATTAATTCAAGCTATTTATTCATTTCCTGAGTACCTACTACATGCTAGGTACCTTGGCAAGAATAGAAATGTGTCTAGAGAGAGTGTCTGAGACTTCTAGAGAGAGGCAAAGACACCATTCTTTCCTTGGGACATTTGCAGCCTTTTGGAAAGTCCAGCCCCAAAACCCAGAGAGCAGGGTCAACTTAGATCATTCTGCAGGGGAGAAAAAATAATTTTGTTTCCTCACTCATTGCAAGGTTCATGGCTGAGACTCCCATAACGAAAGACAGATTAACAAAAGAAAAGCATAAATATTTTTTTAAGGCCAGTCAAGTGAAGCAGTGGGAGTGGAGAAGGAACAAAGAAATCCGTAACTGATTGTCATCAATTTTTTGTAAACACCACTGCACTTGGACCAGCTTATTTATTTCATATAAGTTTTATGTGACACTAGAGCCTTCAGAAATGACGACTCAAAGAAACAAGGAACCCCGGATATTTTTATGCTACGTTTCATGAAGAAGTGGATACTTGTGGAGAAATATGATTGGACAAAGAGGGTATGATCTAAGAAACTGGGGGTGGGGACACTTAGCAAGACCTGTTTGTTCAGATTCTTCTTGACATCTCTGTCTCCAAGGATAAGGATGTTCCTTTCCTCAAAGTATAGGCTGGGTACCTCTGGAATGAAGGTTTTATTCATTCTCCTTTAAAGGAAAGTCTTTTGGGGGAGAAGGGGAAGGGGAAGGTGAGAGTGGCCTTCCTTCTTCTGCTATTTTCTCAGATGCCAAGGCAGCATATTTTAGGGTAACATGTCCTGAACCCCTTGGATACACAAAAATGGAAGTATCTTCCCTTGCTTGTTAAAGTTACAAGTTTTGGGAGGGTTTTCTCCAATTGTATGGCTTAGCTTTAGAAAATTCAAAAATGGAACTTTATGAAAAGCCTGCTGCCATTAATATTAGTGAGCAGAATTGTAAATAAGCACAAGGCTTCTGCTTACCACCTTGATCAGCTACACAGCGAGCACCGCACATGGGGTGCCTCTGTAGTGAGGGGGGTGCTCGGAAGAATAAAGCAAGGACTAGCTACTCCTAACCATGCACTGCAGATCTCAGCGGAAACCTGGGGTGACATTAGTACAGTAACTCCGATTTTCCAAGACAAAGAACCTCACTCTTAAGAGTACAGGGTCTAGGGCCAGCCCGGTGGTGCACTGGATAGTGCGCCGCTTGGGAAGCACGACGGCGCTCCTGCCCGAGGGTTCGGATCCCACATACAGACCGGTTCCGCTCACTGGCTGAGCGAGGCGCGGGAGCAACACCAAGGGTTGCAATCCCGTTGCCGGTCCCCGGTCCGGTACGGGGGCAACACTGAGGGTTGCGATCCATTGCCGGACACGGAAAAAAAAAAAAAAAAAAAAAAAAAAAGAAGAAAGATTTAAATGAATTATATTCATTTTCTCTTTATGAAGCTTAAAAAAAAAAAAAAAAAAAAAAAAAAAATTATTTAATCATGTCTCCCTAGTCTCTTGAAATCTATGACAGTTCCTCAGTTTTTCTTTGACTTTTATGACCTTGACATTTTGAAGAGTATTGGTCAGGTATTTTGTAGCATGTCCCTCACTTTAGGTTTGTCTGATATTTTCCCGTAATTAGATTGAGGTTATGCATTACTGGAAAGGATACCACAGAAGTAATAAGCCCTTCTGAGCATCTCATATCAGGAGATACATGATGTCAGTATGTCTTATTACTGGTGATATCAACCTTGATCACTTGGTTAAAGTGGTGTCTGCCAGACTTTTCCATTGTAAAGTTAGTATTTTTCCCTTTGTCATTAATAAATAACTTGGGGGAGATACTTTGAGACTAGATAACCTATTTCTCCTCATCTTTCTTTCCCACTAATGTTTCATTCATTCATGCATTTTGCCTGCAACAATTATTGTGAGGTTCTAAGGGTGATTTTCTATCCTCTCATTCTTTCTACATTTATTAATTTGAATTATTCTGTAATAAAATTCTGTTTCTTCTCCCCCATGTACTTATTTATTCAGTTATTTATTGAAATCATTATGGACTCATGTATATTTATGTTATTTTATGGATTTTATAATCCGATATTGCCATTATTTATTTTGACACTCAAACCTAAGTCACTTTTAAAAATACCTGTACCTGGGACCCTCTTCAAATAATTTAAATGAAAATCTATGAACATGGAGCACAGGCAATGGTATTTCTATAAAGCTTCCTATGTACACTAAATGTTAGTTTCTTCGCTCTCCCCACCTGCTTCCTCTAAAAAAAAAAACTTCCTCCCGTCATCTGCAGGACTTGTTCCTGCACTGGCTGTAGAAAGCTGATGGCAGGCTGCAGACACTTGGGGAACTGACTCTGTGACCATCTCCATCCCCACCCCCTCCCCAGTGAACACCTCCTCTTCTTAGCATCACCTGGCCCAAAACGGGAACTTGGGCACCAGAATCCTTCCTTTTACAACAGCCTCCTCATGTGGAAATTCCACTCATGTTTATTGTTTTCACCTGGGTCAGGTGGAGAAAGAAAAAGCTATGGCAGCCTCTAGAAAGCCAGCTTTGACCTAAGGAATTATGACGTTAAGCTAGGAAGGGCTTTCTAAATGGAATGGTGGGTCGCAGCTGATGAACAGCCAGAGAGCTGTTCTTGCAGTTACCATGGCTCTATCTTCCCAAGTCCTACATAGCACTTTTCTGCTGGTTGGACAGAGTTTTAAATCATGAAAACAACTCTCACTTACAAGAATGACTTATCTGGACACTTTTGAAGTCATAATAACCAAATACGTAAATTTAACTCTCCCTTTAGGTGATCAATATGGAGCCAAATAAGTTTTCATTCAAAGAGATGGTCTTCCTGAATAAGGAAATTGATCCTATAACATCCTTTAGCTAGTTTCCAATTACCCTCTATTCCTAGATGCCAAATCAATCTTGTGATATTTTTAGAAACCTAATTGTTTCTTTAGTCAGACTGATGCCAATAATATGTCCAAAATTTAGATGAATCAGATTTAAAACCTAATCTGTGATGGAATAAATGCTTAACTCTGAGTATACCATGGCAGCATGAATTTGGCATGGCTCCCCAAATTATGCCATATGAATCTGGGGAGATTTGTCTCACAAGTTTTTATTCCTTTTTGTTTATTTTTTTCTTCATAGTGGCCTGTTCCGACCTGAATTTTTCCTAGGATGCATTTTCTGTATTAAAAACACTTTCTATTAAAATTTTAAGGGGATTCCAATTTCTAGGGTAAGTAAATTAGTGAAATCTGTAATGACTATACAGGAAAAAGTCCAGTTTTTCACTACAGAACACAGAGATACTTCCGAGACAAGCATATTAGAGATGCAAAGTGTCAGTACAGCACAGCATCCAAGCCAGGATGAGGAATGTTCAGATGCTGCATGACAAAAATAAATCTCTCCTCCTGGAAGAACTTTAACCTGAGAGGAGAAGTAGCTCAGAGGTTTATTGTTGTCAGAGCCACAAACTCGACACCCTTCTTGATAAAAGACTTCAACCCCTGACCCCAATAAAGTTGCTACTCTAAAAGCCATTTGTGTATTGATCTCCTCTGAAGGAAATGAATAGGTGTCTAGCAGGGTGAGTATCTTTGGGAAACCATGATACTGTTCTTAGGGGAGAGCCCCAGTGAACAGAGGGTGGACCCCAGGATGTGAGCATCTGAGAGGTGGTTTGCAAGAAGCTGGGCAGCCTGGGCCCTTTCTCTTCTTAGCCTCTGCAACAAGGCCAGTTAGTGAGTGTAGCTCAAAGTAGAAAGGTTTGTCTGCTGCGAAATCTTGACTAAACTTATCAGCTACTCTTCAAAAGACAGAAGGGGTGAGGTAGACTGGCCTAGAATGGAGACCAGTCTGAGACCAGGGCTCTTTGGTGGTTAAATTTTTTAGTAACCCTATGACAAGGGAATTCACCATCCTTATGTGCTAATCCTGTGCACACCACTTTGAAGAAATGAGCCAGTGCTTCTTGTTTGAGACTGAGGCATGGGTATAGAAGCAGAAAAATTCTGGGACCATCAGGCTATCCATCAGGGATTGAGAATTTAGAATTTCTGGACTAAGAGTACATGGGCCAGCTAGGGCAACAAGAGAAAAATTGTGGTGTTTTGCTCTGTCTTCCTTTTTCTCCTATAGGGTGAAACTAGGATCACAACTTTACATATCTGTAGGAAAAATTTCTTCAGAGGCTTGCTGTTTAGCTGCTTAATTCCATATAAATTTCTTTTAGCAACAAAAATTCAAAAATTATTTATTGAGCCCACCATCCTTATGTGCTAATCCTGTGCACACCACTTTGAAGAAATGAGCCAGTGCTTCTTGTTTGAGACTGAGGCATGGGTATAGAAGCAGAAAAATTCTGGGACCATCAGGCTATCCATCAGGGATTGAGAATTTAGAATTTCTGGACTAAGAGTACATGGGCCAGCTAGGGCAACAAGAGAAAAATTGTGGTGTTTTGCTCTGTCTTCCTTTTTCTCCTATAGGGTGAAACTAGGATCACAACTTTACATATCTGTAGGAAAAATTTCTTCAGAGGCTTGCTGTTTAGCTGCTTAATTCCATATAAATTTCTTTTAGCAACAAAAATTCAAAAATTATTTATTGAGCGCCTACCAGGCATTGTTCTAGGAATAAGACAAATCCCTGCCCTCATGAACAGAAAGTAAACAAGTAAACAATGGCAGCAATTGTAGAAAACAATTAATGTTATAAAGCGCCTACCAGGCATTGTTCTAGGAATAAGACAAATCCCTGCCCTCGTGAACAGAAAGTAAACAAGTAAACAATGGCAGCAATTGTAGAAAACAATTAATGTTATAAAGAATATGAATCCCAGTGAGATGGCATGAAGGGAGCAGGTGTCAGGTAAGGCCTCTCTGAGGAGGATACATTTGAGTTGATACCCAACAGTGAGAAGGAGTGAATTCATGGGGAGAGTGTTCCAAACAGGTGACCACCCTCAAGTGCAAAGGCCCCAAGGTAGGGACAAGTTTAGCAGAGTTGACAACCATAAAGGCCGGTATGACTGGAGCATAGTGGACAAGTCTGTATGGGTTACAAGAAGACTCTGGAGAGGAGCCAGATCATGTAACACCCTGTAAGCCATGCTCCTGTTACAACTGGAAGTCTCTGGAAGGTTGGGAGTTAGTGTAGGAAGGGGTAATGATCAGTTTTTGTCTTGTAAATATCTCTATAGTTGCATGTGACAAATATACTGTAAAAAGTGTGGAAACAAGAACTATAGTTGTGACTTTGTAGTAAGTAGTGTCTAAATCCTGGAAGCCTTGAATGTCCTACTGCACATTTCTAATCTCTTTGTTTGATAACAATGGCCACTGCATTTATTTCACATCATAAAAACTCCTCCACTTGCTTATTGCTTAAACATTAGAAAAATCATTTGCTGAGATTCATTTAACTAGAAAATATGAGTTGCGCTTATCAACTTATTAAAGATAACATCTTGTCAAAGAAAAACATTTTTTTGTTGTTGTTTTTGCTTTAATCAGTTATCTCATTTTCCTCCTACAGGGATCCCAATCACCCTTCAGTACCTTATCATTATTATGAACCTTTTGGGCCTGATGAATGCACAATGTACCTCTCCCACGAGCGAGGACGCAAAGGCAGTCATCACCGCTTTATCACAGAGAAACGAGTCTTTAAGAACTGGGCACGGACATTCAATATTCACTTTTTTCAACCAGACTGGAAACCAGAATCAGTTGCTATAAATCATCCTGAAAATAAACCTGTGTTCTGAGGAGTGAGACTATAATCCCAAGTACCTACTATGTCAGACCCTGGGGCGCTGAACTTCCTGAGCCACCAGACAGGAAAGAGGAACAGAAAACAGCTTCACTCCTCAAGAGGTACCATGGACAGATGCCTACCAGGCATGCTAGGAAGCAGTGCAGTTGGTTTGTAAGAAAAAATTCCAGAATAAATACATCCTAATGAGTGTTGTCCCTTTCAAAGGTGTTACCTTAGGAGCTGAACACTCATTTCAGAGATGCTTCCATGGCCAAAAACATTCTGGATCTCTTTAAGCATTGCCTTCAAAATGTAAACATGAGCAACTCAACAGTATTAGTTGCTTTCCTTTATAGAAATACCATGTCAAAGACATTTTTCTATCAAGTTGTATCCTAACCTGATCTATAACCTTTGTCCTCTGTTAGACTCTATGTGTGATTTGTAAAAAAGCAGCGTGAAAGTATAGACATGATTTCTGAAGAGCACATCTCCACTGACTTTCATAAAGCAAATGTCCAATATTTATTTATTGAAAGTTTTTTAGTGTACTCTAGGCCAGTATTTTTATAGATTATGATTATGTGGTAATTTGTCCTTCCTAACTCTTTAATCCTGAATGATGGGTGAAAAAGGCCCAGACTAGGGTTAATGCGTTACTCTATGTTCACAGTGCTCATTGTTGGCATGCAATTGGTATTAGACTTGGAAATGTTGTGTTGCATTTTTTGAACCTGTAGGCTTCAGGAAAATGGCTTTTTCTCAGCAGGAATAGCTATGACATTTTCCAATGTGTAGAAATGCTCCAAAGGGACAAAATTGAGAACCAAAAACTGTGTTATTAAAACAAAAAATGCTATCAAGAGAAAAGATAGTTTTCTTTAGTAAAAATTGATATGAGTAACTTCTCGTAAGCCCTGGTTTCCTCTTCTGCAGAATGATGTCACTGTACCAGATGACCTCTTAGGTTTCATTCCAAATCTAAAGTTCTATGAGGTTCTCGCTGACCCATTTGAGGATTTAGCACTTGGGACAATGGGGCTCCAACAGTAGTAGGAACCTAATTTGGGGGGACCTTTTATATTCACTTACTACTTACCTCCCTCTTGTGGTTAAAAACATACTTCCTCCTGGGTCCCCTTTTGGCTAAAATCTATTCCCTACTTCTCTGGAAATAACACACACACACACACCAAAAATAAAAAGAAAGACAGCATTCTTTCAAGGTGTTCCTTGGCTGTAAGAGCAAGGAACTGCCCTTCTGTGAGAAGAAAATACAGGATCATCCCATTCATTTATCCTATGAACTATTTAGGCTCATTTATTGCAAATCTTCTTAGATTATATTCACTGCCATTCCCTAGTATGACAGACTTATTTTATTCAGAGCCAAGATCAATTAGAATTTTAGATTTTCAAAAGAAAATACAGGATCATCCCATTCATTTATCCTATGAACTATTTAGGCTCATTTATTGCAAATCTTCTTAGATTATATTCACTGCCTTTCCCTAGTATGACAGACTTATTTTATTCAGAGCCAAGATCAATTAGAATTTTAGATTTTCATTTAAACAAGTAATATTGTTCAAAAATAGTCTTTAAAAAATATACTAATGTTTTCTTTACGCATGGCTTAAGAGGCATTAGTTTCTCTAATGCCAGATTTGAAGGCACCAACAAATATTATGTATGGACACTGACATTGTTTTACAGAACATGACCTGGCTTGTGATTAAAGAAGGTTTCTCACAGTACCACTTCTTTTCCTTTTCTTAATTAGCAAAAAGATTCCATTCCCCTACACCAATACTATTAATTATATGGAGTACTGTTGTTGAAATGCAAACACAGTCCAGGTATTCACATAGAAAAAACAAAGCTGGAATTACTGTGGTGTAGCTTGAGCTGTTTAAAGCCAGTAAAATTAAAATGGCTGTCCAGAGCATACTGGAATGTGTTCTTTAATTTTCTCATAGTTTTTAAAGGGACTGTGAGTTTTATTCCAACACAATCTCTTCCACAGTATGGACACTGAACACACAATGTTTTATGAACATTTGAAAAAGTGTATGAATTTCATACATTGAGTTTATAGGGCCACATTTACAACCACTTGAAGAGATTGTTACTCAGATATAAGTGGCTCCTTTGACAACCTCTGTATTTATGAAAATTTGGAAAAGTGTAGTTGAGACATGGCATATTACTTGATCTAATAATATCTCACATGTCTGTGTATCTTCAGGTTTTATATTTTTCTTTTTTTAAAAAAAATCATGATAGCTCCATCTTTTTTGTAACTTCTCTGTCTCAAATACTCAAAAAAGTAAAAAGCAACTACATTCTGAAAGTCCTGGCTTCACTGGGAAATGTTCTAAATCTATATGTAGCTAGGACATGTAAGTTCACATTTTAAAAAATACATGGTGTAAATAAGTGTAAGAAATTATCACTCGGGTAGTGATTTCATTATAACTTTAAAGAAAATGCCTAGAAATCTGATAGATTGTGCTGATGGACCAGACTGTGGGCAATTGAATTCTTGTCTTGCCACTATCATTCCATGACAGTCTTAACACCATTCAACACCATTAAACATAAACTCTGATATAAAAGATAACTACAAAACCATGTTTGCAGACCTCAGTGATTTCAATATCTGACTGTCTGAACCCTAAGTCATATGAAGTCATTATGTTACATATCTTTTTCTCCTCTCCCCAGCTGTAACATCAGCTTCCTCCTAGCTTTTAAGACCACAGTAATACAATACCACAGCTGGCCGATCCATGGCTTCTGTTATTTCAACACAAGAACATTTGGCAGAGGCCATTACAATAGATAGCCATTATGGGCAAAGATACAGGAATTCACAAACAAAATCAATCACTTCAAATGGCCCATAAAAGGAGGAATCTCACATTTAATATTCTACAGTAAATATTCACCCAAGAAAGCGTACATTAAAAGAACATTAGGAGGTAAATATTCATTGTGCTGCGTGGGGACTTGGCTGTGTGATTCCCATTACTGTTAATGGGTGTTTGGCAACTAAGTCCCTGTGCTTCACTAACCCTGGTATGCTCTCCTAAGGGCTAGATGTAAAACCAGAGTAATTCAGGAACTTCTAAGGTCATAAGCTTTCAGAGTTAGATCTCTTCTTCAAAAAAATAAACAAAAGCAAAACACAGAGTACTACACCTAAAAGAGAAATCTGTGTGCTCTCTTCGAATCCTGAAGTTACTACCAGATTTGTACATCAGATTCCAAATAATACCCCTCAACATAGATGACCTTTGTCTTCTGAAGTTCTCTCCATTACAGATCTATTTGAATTACATTAGAATGAAGGCAAATAATACCATTTTGATATAAAAACTTTTCTCAAAAATTAAAATTATTGATTTAGAAGCTAAATGAATGTTAGGTAAAAGTGGAAGAAAAAAGTTGAAATTCTATTAGGATTAAGACAGTGCTATTTAAATACATATGTACCTTTTTAGTTCCTCCCCAAATATTTGCCCTTTGTAAGAGTGACCCTGATTCCACCAGAGTAGTGATTCAGGTTGTTAAATGGACCTACTCTGGGAGAAGCGTTCATGTTCCTGTTCTGCCTCTGCAGTGTTAGGAGGTGATGTTAAAGTGTTTCATACCCGACCCAATGCTTTCTTCCATCTTCATTGCTTCTCCCTTGAACCTCATTCTGTCTCTTTACTGCCATTCTCTCCTGAGTGTCTTCTTTTGTTGGCAGTGTGCTCTTAAACCAGCAGTCTTTGGGGCTGTTAAGGTCTTCCTTGTAGGTTTTTTAAACCAGAAATCTATCTGGGGAACAGCTTTGAGGTAGGCCCTGCCAGAGTAATGCCCAGGGTGGGTGGGAGGAGTACGTGTGGCTACAGGAAAGGTACTTCAGAAGTACCATCCTGGTTTGCCCGGGGCTGGG
Source organism: Galeopterus variegatus (assembly GCF_000696425.1). NCBI lineage: Eukaryota > Metazoa > Chordata > Mammalia > Dermoptera > Cynocephalidae > Galeopterus > Galeopterus variegatus. The sequence goes on from NW_007734778.1 coordinate 78,517, forward strand.
GGAGGAAGGAAGAAGAGGGAATTCCAAGACTTGGACTTTGACTGCTAAAACTAGAGTAGTCCCAGGCAAGCTGGGACAGTGTGTCACCCTATCATAAGGCCACCTCAAGGAGAACTATAATAATAAGCCTGGGGGGCAGGAGGAGTGAACTAAATGCCTCGGTTTTAGCACATGCCAGAAGATACTTTGGAATGGAAAGTGGTGAGAGAGTGTCTACAAGGCTTAACAATGAACAGGAGTAACCCCTCTATTCTAGCTCACTCACCCCCACCTACTCAGGGTATTGAAATGCAAATGCAAAAAAAAAAGGCTGAAGTCCTGTTTGTTTCTTCTCAGTGCCCTAATGTTATATGCTACCTTGGACTGTCCTTTTGTCTTTTTATGTATGTGTACTGTTAGTCTAATTAGATTGTAAGCTCCTTGAGGGCAGGGACTGTTTCTCCTTTGTCTCTGTAGCCCCATACCTAGTATAGTGCCTTGCACACAATAGGCGCTCAATAAATGTCTGTTGATGATACCTCTTAATGTTGACCCATTGGATTGGTAATTGGGTATAAATACATTCTTCTATTTAAAAAGTACAAGAGATGCAATAGGTTACAATATAGTTCAATTTTAAGTGGGTTTTTACAGGTTTGGTCCTTAAACCTCCAACATTTCTAATGTACAGAGCTGACCTAGATTTGGGTAGGACAATTTCACTGAATTCATTAGGTTTCTAATGCTGGCTGTACTGAGAACACAGGTGAAGTAAAGTTCAGCAAGCTTTGTGTTTTCGCTGTTAGTGAACTGCTCTTAGCACAAATTAAATTTAATATTGACAAATGCTATACCATATGCAGAAAGGCAGAAGGGCAGCTCAGGCTCTGACTTATGTGGATCTACTATGAAAGGAAGGTTCAAATGAGGCACACTAAAGCCTGCTTTAAACTTGGCAGCTTTCTAAAGCTGCTGGGATTGCAACTGGTGGTTTTTCAGGGTGTATAAGAATTAGATACACATTTTTCTAAAAAACAAACAAACAAAAACTTCATTTCCACGAAGCAGATCCAAAATGGTTTCATCTCCACTAGAATATGAGGGGAAAGGAGAACTCTTAGGAAAATGTGTCCTCGGGAGAACCTCCCGGCTCCTGAATCACCACCTGGCCAGCACCTGACATCCAGTTACCTCCTGGCTACAGGAGAGGACAAGACTGCATAGTCAGTCAAGGTGAGTTTGCTGCCACTGGGTGCCTCTACAAGGAACCATGATTGTTACCTTCCTGAGCATATGGAAACTCCAGAACTCCCCTCTTTCATTGTCTACACTTCCACATACGTATTCAATTGTGTGATCACAGTTTCATTTTTTAAAGCACAGGAAAAGGGCTAGAAGACACTACATTAAACTGAGAAGCGTGCTTATTTCTTAATAAATAAGATTATATCCCACATTTTCAAAATTTTTATTATAATCACAAAGTGTTATTTCATAAGACATTAAGAAAGACATTGTAACAGGATTTCAAACAGAATCCCAATAGGGATGTTAGGGGAAAATCTAGGCTATATAATGTCTAACTACACTTAAAAGAATGTCTTTGCTCACTACATAAATCACCTCAAGAGCTGGTGTCTTTAGTTCTTTACTATGTAGCTAGTTCTTTAATTTCAAAACCAAATATAGGAAATCCATGAGATTAAATCAAAATATTTGTAATTATATCTTATCTGCGGAATTTCTACTGTGCTTTGTACAATGTCATTTGAGACATATATATTATTTCATCATAATCCTATTATCCCATTTTGAAAATAAGCAAAATAAGAGACTAAGAGAGGCTGTGTATCTGGCCCCAGGGTGAGGAAGATGAGAACAGACATGCAGCTTGCCTCCTCCCCAGCACGCTTCTAAGTGCTTCACATGTGTAGGTGCATTTGATCCTCACAATAACCCCACAAAATAGGTTCTTTTATTGGCCCCCATTCTACATATGCAAAAATTGAGGCACAAGATGCTCAGGTACTTTCCCTAGGTTATTAAGTGGTTTGATCCTCACAATAACCCCACAAAATAGGTTCTTTTATTGGCCCCCTTCTACATATGCAAAAATTGAGGCACAAGATGCTCAGGTACTTTCCCTAGGTTATTAAGTGGGAAAAGGCAGGTTAGAAGCCAGAGAATCTGTCTCTGGAGTCTCTGTCCTTAGCCACCATGTACTTCTTGGCAGAAATCTAATCCTATCGGTAACAATTTCTAAGAATATTGACTACATAATGTTTGATATGCACCACATAATATATGACAAATATGTAAATTATGAAGCAAACATAAGATCATTACCACTACCCTTGAAGCTACCTGAGTGTTCCTTCTATTGCCTTGGACTTTCTATCAGTAAATAGAACACACTATCCTCCCATTTTCTATTACTACATATGGATATATCTTTAAATACTATATCATGTTGTGTTGCATACTTACAAACATTATAAGACTGTTATAACATGTGTATAGTCTTCCAAAACGTGCTTTTTTCCCAAGATTTACTCATTTTCTTTGCATGTAACTCTAGTTTATTTTCACTATTGTATAATGCCATTGTTGAATATATCATAATTTTCTTTTATCCATTCTTCTATCCATGAACATTTGGGTTTTCTGCTTGTTAGCAATATGTACAATGCTTTTATGAACATTCTTAGAAAGTTCTTCTGGAACATGTGTGCAAGAATTTTTTAGAGTATATACCTAGGAATAAAACTGCTGGGCTATAGAGTAAAATTGTTCACATGTGCCCAATATTGCCAAATTGTTTTCCAAATGGTTGGACATTTTATACTACTAACAGTAGTTTACACATTTTTGCCAACACTTGGTATTTCCAAACTGTAAATTTTTACCCAGCTGATAGATATAAATTATATCTCATTGTGATCTTAATTTGTATTTCTATGTTTTCTTATGAGGTTAAGCATTCTGTTTCTATGTTTGTTCTCCTTTAGCATTAGCCTATCTCAGCTATTCATCTTTGTCCACTTTTCTATTGGGTTATTTTACTTTTTCTTTTTTTCTTTTAAATAATTCTTTAAAAGATAAAAGTATATAGATACTTTTTTGTTCATTATATGTGTTGCAAATATCTTCTTCCAATTGTGGCTTGTCTTTTCTTTTTCATTATGGTGTCTTTCAATGAACTGAAGTTTTTACTTTCAGTGTGGTCATTTTTCTGTTTTATATCTTCTACTACTGATCAATAAGTATTTTCCTATATTTTATTGTAAAAATTTCAAAGTTTTTGACTTTCATGTGAAGTCAGTTATTTGTTTTTTTTTTTTGTATGATGAGAGGTAGGAATCACTTTTGTTTTTAAATAGATACCAACAGTCCCAGGATCAATAAGTATTTTCCTATATTTTATTGTAAAAATTTCAAAGTTTTTGACTTTCATGTGAAGTCAGTTATTTGGTTTTTTTGTATGATGAGAGGTAGGAATCACTTTTGTTTTTAAATAGATACCAACAGTCCCAGCACCATTTACTGGAGAATTCATTCTTCCCCAATGATCTGTATTCACATTTCCATACATGTAGGGACTTATTTCTGTTCTCTGTATTCTAATCAAATTGTCTATCCCTATACGAGGATACCTCAAAAAGTTTGTGGGAAAATAGAATTAAAAGATAATAAAAATCTTTCCATGAACTTTTAAAAGTACCCTTATACTAATATCACACAGTCTTAATAACTACAACTTTATAATAAGTCTTGATATCTTGTAGGATATCAATTTTTGTATATTGATCTTATATCCATCATTACAGCTTAATGAACTGAAATGGTTCTAAAAGTTTATAGACTATATGGATTCTCTTCATGTATAATCATACTTCTATGAATACTGACAGTATTATTTCTTCCTTTCCAATCTTTTTTTTTATATTTTCTTATTTCACTGAGTAGGACTTTGTCCCAGCATTGACTGGGAGTGATAAGAGTAGTCATCCTCATTTTCTTCCCAACCTCAGGGAAAATTGTTCAATATCTTACCATTAATAGTGATGTTAGAGGATATCTAAAAGTGGTTTTTATTTGCATTTCTCTGATGATTAGTGATGTTGAGCATTTTTTCAAGTACCTGCTGGCCATTTGCATGTCTTCCTTTGAAGAATGTCTATTCAGCTCCTTTGCCCATTTTTTAATTGGGTTACTTGATTTTTTACTGTATAGTTGTTTGAGTTCCTTGTATATTCTGGAAATTAATCCCTTGTCAGATGTACAGTTTACAATATGTTCTCCCATTCTATAGATTGTCATTTCACTCTATTGATTGTTTCCTTTGATGTGCAGAAGCTTTTTAGTTTGATGTAATCCCATTTGTTTATTATTTCCTATGTTATTTGTGCTGTTGTGGTCTTATTCATAAAGTCTTTGCCCAGTCCTATTTCCTGAAGTGTCTCCCCTATGTCTTCCTTTAGTAGTTTTATAGTTTCAGGCCTTATATTTAAGTCTTTAATCCATATTGAGTTAATTTTGGTATATGGTGAGAGGTGTAAGTATAGTTTCATTCTCCTGCATTTGGATGTCCGATTTTCCCAGCACCATTTATTGAAGAGGCAGTCTTTTCCCCAGTGTAAATGCTTGTTGCCTTTGTCAAAGATAAGTTGGCTGTACATCTGTGGATTTCTGGTTCTCTCTCTGTTCCATTGGTCTGGGTGTCTATTTTTATGCCAGTACCATGCTGTTTTGGTTACTATAGCTCTGTCGCATAATTTGAAGTCAGGTAGTGTTATTCCTCTTTTTTTTCCCTCAAGATTGCTTTGGCTATTCAGGGCCTTTTGTTGCTCCATATAAATGTTAGGATTGTTTTTTCTATTTCTGTGAAGAATGTCATTGGTATTTTGATGGGGATTGCATTGAATCTGTAGATTGCTTTGGGTAGTATGGACATTTTCACAATGTTGATTCTTCCAGTCCAAGAGCATGGAATGTCCTTCCACCATGTTTTGTCTTCTTTAATTTCGTTCAGTAGTGATTTGTAGTTCTCATTGTAGGGATCTTTCAACTTCTTGGTTGTGTTGATTCCTAGTGTTTTTTGTTTGTTCATTTGGTTTGGTTTGGTTTTGGATGACTATTACAAATGAATTTACTTTCTTGATTTCTTTTTCTGCTAGTTTGTTATTGGAGAATAAAAACACTACCAATTTTGGAGTGTTGATTTTGTATCCTTCAGCATTACTTAAATTGTTAATCAGCTCTATGAGTTTTTTGATAGAGTCTTTAGGTTTTTCTCTATATAGTATCATGTCATCTGCAAACAGGGACAGTTTGACTTCTCACACAGTCAGACTGGCTATTATCAAAAAGACTGAGAATAACAAATGCTGGCAAGGATGTGGAGAATAGGGAACTCTTCTACACTGTTGATAGAACTGTAAATTAGTACAGCCACTATGGAAAACAGTATGGAGGTTTCTCAAACAACTGCAGATAGACTTACCAGATGATCCAGCAATCTCACTTCTGGATCTCACTTCTCATATACCCAAAGGAATGGAAATCATCATACTAAAGGGATACATGCACTCCCATGTTCATTGCAGCTCTATTTACAATAGCCAAGATATAGAACCTGCCTAAATGTCCATCAACAGATGACTGGATAAGGAAAATGTGAGATAGATAGATAGATAGGATGGATGGATGGATGGATAGATAGATAGATAGATAGATAGATAGATAGATAGATAGATAGATAGATAGATAGATAGATAGATAGACACATACACACACAATGTAATACTACTCTGCCATAAAAAAGAATGAAATTCTGCCCTTTGCAGCAACATGAATGAGCTTGGAGAAAATTATGTTAAAGTGAAACAAGCCAGGCACAGAGGGTAAAAATACCACGTCTTCACTCACAAGCGGGAGCTAAGAGAGAAAGAAAGAAGGAAAGAAAGACCAGTGGTGTGTTGAACTTGCAGAGAGAGAGAATGGACCTAGGATTGCTGGACGGTGAGGTTTTGGAGAGAGTTTAGGTGGGGAACTTGGGGAATAATTGCAATTTGAGGTGATAGGCATGTGGATAGCATTGATTTGCTCACCACATCTTGGGCACAGGTGCTGATGATCAGCTCTTGCCCCATGAATATGTATAATCAATAATGATACTTTTAAAATATAAAATAAATATAAAGATAATGATGTTATTTGTAGGTTTCGGTAGACACACTCTATCAGATGAAAGCGGTTCTCTAGTAAATATTAGTTTACTAAGAGTTTTTATTTTTATTGTGTTGGACTGAAATAAATGACTGTTCTACATTAATTAAAATAAGCATATAGATTTTCTCCTTTATTCTATAATGTGCTGAATTACATTTGTTTAAAAGGTAAACTGAGGCACAATACAATTTTAAGAGTTTATTTGAACAAACAGCAATCTATGAATCAGGCAGCTCTAAAACGAAAGAGATCTGGGGGTGTATTAGTCCATTTTGTGTTGCTATAACAGAATTACCTGAGACTGGGTAATTTATAAAGAAGAGAGGTTTATTCGGCTTATGATTCTCGGACAGCTGCATCTGGCATGGGCCTCAGGCTGCTTCTACACATGGTGGAAAGTGGCACACAGCTGGTGGGTACAAGTAGATCACATGGCGAGAGGAAGCAAGAGAGAGAGAGAGAGAGAGAGAGAGAGAGAGAGAGAGAGAGAGAGAGAGAGAGAGAGAGAAGGTGCCAGGGCCTTTTTAAGCAATGAACTCTTGTAGGAACTAATAGAGCGAGAACTCACTCATTAACCCCTCCTCCCCCAGGGAGAGCATTAATCCATTCATGAGGGATCCACCCCCATGATTCAATCAGTTTCCAACACTGCCACATTGGAGAACAAATTTCCACATGAGTTTTGGAGGGGACAACACATCCAAACTCCATCAGGGGGCTCCTGCTAAAGAAGTGTAAGGGACTGGATTTTATAAAGTGAATATAGAAATAATGCAAAGAAAATATTTTATTGGTCTATCCCACTAGAAATTCCCTCATTATATAATGCTAGGTTTGTTAGCTGCTTCTGATTGGTTGAGCTTAAGTTCTGTTTTTCCTTAATTTAGGCATATATAAGAAATAACTCAAATTAAGTTTCACATATGTTTGTAAATCAAGCAAGATTAAGGACATTTGTCAGGCCTAACTAGCTATGCTCAGGGATTCTTCAAACCTTGTCTCCATTTTTAATTTACTTTAACACATTGATTTTTAAATGTTAGTACAAGCTTGTATCACTGGAATGAACCACACTTGGTCATGATGTACTATTCTTTCTATATATTACTGAATTTGTGTGCTATTTTTTTAAGGCTTTTTACATGTGTTCACAAAATAGCTTCATCTGTAATTTTTCTTTCTTGCATTAACTTTTTCTGGTTTCAATATCAAGGTTACACTAGTATCATTGATGAATTGAGAAGTGTTTTCTCTTTTTCTATTTTCTAGAGAAGTTTGTGTAATATTGGTATTATTTCTTCCTTAAGTGTTTGGAAGAATTGAAGCCACTTGAAACTAATTTTCTGTGTGAGGAGATTTTGTTAAATTACAGATTCAATATCTTTAATACTTAGATTCTATTCCTGCTTGTGTCAATTTTGGTAAATTGTGTTTTTAGATTTTTTTTCATTTCATCTAAATTGAATAAAGTTGTTTGTAATATTCTTTTCTCTTTTTAATTTCTGCAGGATATCTAGTATACCTCTTTTTTCATTCCTGATATTGGTTATTTCTCCCTCTCTTTCTTTCTGTTTAATTTGCCAGGGGGGTTTTGGCTTTATTGTATGTTTACTTAACATATCCTTGAATTTATATATGTATTACTTTTTCCTTCTTTCTTTGGGTTTAATTTGCTGTATTTATTCTAGTTTCTTAAGGTAGGTTAGATCATTGATTTTTCATTCTTCCATCTTGTCTAGTATATGAATCTAGAGCTATAAGTTTTTCTCTAAACTCTGCTCTAGCTGCCACTCACAAGTTTTGACATACAGATTCTTCATTATCATTCAGTTCAAGATATTTTCTAATTTCCATTGTGATTTCTTCTTTGATGCATGATTTATTCCTATGTGTTGCTCAATTTCCAAATATTTAGGCATTTTCTAGTAATGTTCTAGTTATTAATTTCTAATTCAGTTCCATAGTGGTCAAAGATTATACTCTGTATTATTTTATTTTTTAAAAAATTTATTGAGACTTTTTTAATGATCCAGAATATTATCTATTTTAATGAATGTTCCACATGTACTTAAAAAAAAAATGTGTACTGCTAATGATTGTGTATGGTATTCTTTAAATACCAATTAAGTCAAGTTGATTACTAGTATGGTTCAAATCTTTTTTTATACTTGCTGGTTTTCTTTGCCTGTTTCATCAGTTACTGAGAGAAATGTATTGAACTCTACAACTACTACGGTAAATTTGAGTATTTCTTCTTTTAGTATGTATTTTGCCTTACATATATTTGAAAAGTTATTAGGTACATAGATATTTAGAATTTCTCTATCTTTCTGTGCAAGTGATCCTTTTGCCCTTATGAAATGTCTTTCATTGTCTTTAGTAACATCTCATTCCTTCAAGCCTATTTTGTGTGGCATTAGTATAGCTATACTTGCTTTTATTTTATTAACATTGTTATGTTTATATCCCTTTCTATCCTTTTAATTTTGATTGTTTTGTGTCCTTTCATTTAGATTGTTTTTCTTATAAACAGTAATAATTTATTTTTCCTGTTCATAGTCTGACAGTTTTTTATTTTATTTTATTTTATTTTGGGGGGGGGAATGTATTTTAATTTGTGGACACAAAGTTAATTTCCATAAAAGAAAAGCCTTCTTCAAACAAGTAAGAAATATAAGTTTAGGCTCACTAAAGTCAAAGAAATGCAAATTAAAACAATAAATACAATTTTGACTAGTGTATTACCATACCTCAACTTTTATGTTATATCCAAAGTTGATAAACATTTTGCAATGAGCAACTCTCAAACACTTCCGGTAGAAATGAATTAGATAGGATCTTTTTTTTTTTTTCGTTAAATTTTTATTTTGTCAATATACAATGTATATGATTAT